>NW_019268570.1:567779-568267 GCF_002738365.1 Cucurbita moschata
ACAATCTTACGTCCTTTATTAATTCGGGTGGCAACCTTGGAATTTTGTTTCTCAATTTGTTCTTTCACTTGCTTGTGCAGTTTATGAACAAACTCAACCTTGGCATTTGCATCAAAATTCACAAACTCTTTTGACGGTATGGGTAACAAGTCAATAGGGGTTAAAGGATTAAAGCCATAAACAATTTCAAAAGGTGTGCATTTAGTAGTGCTATGAACAGCCCTATTATATGCAAATTCTATAAATGGCAAACAATCCTCCCAAGTCTTAAGATTCTTATCAATAATAGCCCTAAGCATAGCAGTCATGGTTCTGTTAACAACTTCAGTTTGTCCATCCGTTTGAGGATGACAAGTAGTTGAATATATTAGCTTAGTTCCTAACTTACCCCATAAAACACGCCAAAAGTGGCTTAAAAATTTTACATCACGATCACTAACAATGCTTTTAGGAATGCCATGCAATCGTACAACTTCCCTAAAGAACAG
>NW_019268570.1:568556-573194 GCF_002738365.1 Cucurbita moschata
ACTTTTCCCAATTCTACTTCTACATGGAAAAAGGATAGTAAGAACATTGATTATAAGCATAGAAATCAAGAGATTAATGAGAAGCCTCAAGCTAAATTTGAGAAAGGGGAGAGTTCTAGAACAGGGAGGAAAGAAAAAGTAGAAAAGTCTAATGTTCGAAATAGGGATTTAAAGTGTTGGAGATGTCAAGGGGTTCACTATAGTAGAGATTGCCCAAATGCAAGAATTATGACCATCAAGGAGGGAGAAATTGTTACGGATGACGAGGCACATGACGACATAAATGAGGAAACTGATGAGAGTGAGGAGTTTAGTGAAGAGGACCCTACACATATATCTTTGGTTACTCGACGAGCTCTAAACACCCACATTAAGGAGGACGGCCTAGACCAAAGGGAGAACTTGTTTCAAACTCGGTGTCTTGTTCAATCTGTACCTTGTAGTGTTGTCATTGATAGCGGTAGTTGCACCAATGTTGTGAGTTCCATTCTGGTCAAAAGACTTAATTTAAAGACACAACCACATCCAAGACCCTACAAGCTTCAATGGTTGAATGATTGTGGGGAAGTACGGGTAACTCAACAAACTCTTGTTTCTTTTACAATTGGAAAATATGTTGATGATGTTTTATGTGATGTTGTATCCATGCATGTTGGAGATTTACTACTGGGGAGGCCATGGCAATTTGATCGTCGGGTAATGTATGATGGGTATGCAAATCGATACTCCTTTACTCACAACGGTAGAAAAACTACTCTTATCCCATTGTCTCCAAAAGATGTATTTATTGATCATTGCAAACTTGAAAAGAAAAGGCAAGAGGCTGATGCAAAAGCAGAGATTGAAAAAGAATCAAGTGAAAAAAAGAGCTTGAGTGAAAAGCAAGAGAGTAACACTCAGCCTAGAGAAAAAAAAGAGAGAAAAGCCAAATCAGTAAGCTTGTATGTTAGATCAAGTGAGGCTAGGAATGTTTTGCTCTCTAACCAGACTATTCTTGTACTTATGTGCAAGGGGTCTCGTTACTTTACTAACATGCTTAACCCTTCTTTGCCTAGTGATTTTGTTGTGCTTTTGCAAGAGTTTGAACATTTATTTTCCGAGGAGATGCCTAGTAGTTTGCCACCACTTAGAGGGATTGAACACAAGATTGACTTCATTCCTGGCGCGCCCATTCCAAACCGACCAGCTTATAGGACTAATCCAAAGGAGGCTGAAGAGATACAAAGGCAAGTAAGTGAACTTCTTGCTAAAGGGTATGTACGTGAAAGTTTGAGTCCTTGTTCTGTTCCAGTTATTCTTGTACCTAAGAAAGATGGTTCTTGGCGTATGTGTGTTGATTGTAGGGCTATAAACAAGATAACTATAAAGTATAGGCATCCAATTCCCAGATTAGATGATATGCTTGATGAATTGCATGGATGTAGTCTTTTTACTAAGATTGATTTAAAATCGGGTTATCATCAAATTCGCATGCATATTGGGGATGAGTGGAAAACAGCTTTTAAAACCAAGTATGGTCTTTATGAATGGTTGGTTATGCCTTTTGGATTAACTAATGCACCTAGTACATTCATGAGACTAATGAATCATGTCTTACGAGAATACTTAGGTAAGTTTGTGGTTGTTTATTTTGATGACATCCTTGTTTACTCTAAATCTTTAGATGATCATATTATCCATGTACGCAATGTTTTGACTACTTTAAGAAACGAATGTTTGTATGTAAATTTAAAGAAATGTAGCTTTTGCATGGAAAAAGTTAACTTTCTTGGGTTTGTAGTTTCATCTAATGGTGTTGAGGTTGATGAAGAGAAAGTGAAGGCTATAAAAGATTGGCCTACTCCGAAAAATGTAAGTGAGGTAAGAAGTTTTCATGGTCTTGCAAGTTTCTACCGTAGGTTCATTAAAAATTTTAGTACAATTGCTTCACCCTTGAATGAACTTGTTAAGAAAAATGTATCCTTTATATGGGAAAAAGATCAAGAACTTGCTTTTAATACTTTGAAAGATAAATTGAGTTCTGCTCCCTTGCTTGCATTACCTAATTTTGAGTCTACTTTTGAAATTGAATGTGATGCTAGTGGAGTAGGGATAGGTGCTGTATTAATGCAAAATCAAAGACCTTTAATGTTCTTTAGTGAGAAGTTGACTGGTGCATCTTTGAGATATCCAACTTATGACAAAGAGCTTTATGCTTTGGTTCGTGCATTGCAAACCTGGCAACATTATCTTTGGCCTAAGGAGTTCATTATTCATACGGATCATGAAAGTTTAAAGCATTTGAGAGTACAAAATAAACTCAACAGACGACATGCTAAGTGGTTAGAATTTATTGAAACATTCCCGTATGTCATAAAATATAAACAAGGAAAGGAGAACATTGTAGCAGATGCTTTATCACGAAGGTATGTCCTCCTCAATACTTTGAATGCTAGGTTGTTGGGTTTTGAACACATAAAGGATTTGTATCAACATGACATGTTCTTTGCTCCTTTTGTTGAATCTTGTGAAAAAGGACTCATTGTGGATAATTACTTGTTGTTAGATGGATTTTTGTTCCGAAAAGGCAAACTTTGCATACCATCTTGTTCCATCCGTGAGCTACTTGTGAGGGAAGCTCATGGAGGTGGTTTAATGGCACACCATGGAGTTTCTAAAACTTATGATATGCTCTCTGAACATTTTTTTTGGCCTAAAATGAGACATGATGTTCATAAAGTTTGTGGTCGTTGCATAGCATGTAAACAAGCTAAGTCTAGGCTTCAACCACATGGTTTATACTCCCCATTACCAGTTCCTAATGGTCCATGGATTGATATATCAATGGATTTTGTTTTAGGTTTACCTAGGACTAGGAAAGGTTATGATAGCATTTTTGTTGTGGTGGATCGATTTAGTAAAATGGCTCATTTTATTCCTTGTCACAAAACTGATGATGCAAAACATATTGCAGACCTGTTCTTTAGGGAAGTTGTACGATTACATGGCATTCCTAAAAGCATCGTTAGTGATCGTGATGTAAAATTTTTAAGCCACTTTTGGCGTGTTTTATGGGGTAAGTTAGGAACTAAGCTAGTATATTCAACTACTTGTCATCCTCAAACGGATGGACAAACTGAAGTTGTTAACAGAACCATGACTGCTATGCTTAGGGCTATTATTGATAAGAATCTTAAGACTTGGGAGGATTGTTTGCCATTTATAGAATTTGCATATAATAGGGTTGTTCATAGCACTACTAAATGCACACCTTTTGAAATTGTTCATAGCACTACTAAATGCACACCTATTGACTTGTTACCCATACCGTCAAAAGAGTTTGTGAATTTTGATGCAAATGCCAAGGTTGAGTTTGTTCATAAACTGCACAAGCAAGTGAAAGAACAAATTGAGAAACAAAATTCCAAGGTTGCCACCCGAATTAATAAAGGACGTAAGATTGTTATCTTCAAGCCAGGAGATTGGGTTTGGGTGCATTTCCGAAAAGAAAGATTTCCTACTCAAAGAGAATCTAAGCTTTTACCACGAGGAGATGGACCTTTTCAAGTTCTTGAGCGCATCAACGACAATGCTTATAAAATTGATTTACCAGGTAAGTACGGTGTTAGTGCAACTTTTAATGTTGTTGATTTGAGCCCTTTTGATGTAGGTGATGGCTTGGATTCGAGGACGAATCCTTCTCAAGAGGGGGAGAATGATATGAACCACGACCAAGGAATTTCCATACCTCAAGGTCCAATTACAAGGACGAGAGCCAAGAAGCTACAACAAACTTTATACAGTTATATTCAAGCTATGGTGAGCTCATCAAAGGAAATTCTAGAAGACGCTGGAGACCTCTCTTATATGTTGTGCAAAGTTGAGGTTCAAGAAAGAGATGAATTAAATGCACTTTAAGTTGCATTTAATGAACTCCGCTGAATTTATCAAATAGTCCAAGAATGACTAAAAAGCACATTTTATTATTTGCATTATTTAATTATAGTTTAACTATTTGTTTGTCATATTTAAGCTAGTTTTAAATATAGGAGTTAAGGTTATATTGTAACCCACGTAGGTTACTATATTCCACCTTTAACTAGCCATTTAAATGAGGAGGTTATGGGTATTTCTCATTTACTAGCCCATTTAATTTGGGAGTTATGTATGACATAGGTTAAGGTTGTAAAGGCTATATAAAGCCTTCTTTTCTTTGATTAGACATCAGATTTTGGAATTAAGAATAGAATTTTATTTTAGCTTTGTTGAGAGCTAAACTTTCTTTGCAAATTCTTGTGTTTAGAACTTGCATGTAGAGTCATTCAAGTGGTATTGATCAAACCTCTTGTGGAGTGATTCGAATCACGAGTTTTCTTTACTCTTGATCTTGATCATCAAGGTAATCCGTTCCATACTTTCCCTTGGGTTGATTTCCATATCACCATAATTAACCATTATGTAACTGTAACCTAAAGTAAATTAAAAGTCTTAATATACAATAACTCTAAATGGGTAACCCACCAAAAATTTATAACCATCAAACTTCATTCTTCTTCAATGTGGCATGAA
This sequence comes from Cucurbita moschata, assembly GCF_002738365.1. Classification (NCBI taxonomy): domain Eukaryota; kingdom Viridiplantae; phylum Streptophyta; class Magnoliopsida; order Cucurbitales; family Cucurbitaceae; genus Cucurbita; species Cucurbita moschata. Next base: position 573,105 of record NW_019268570.1, read on the forward strand.
TTGCAACATCTTTTGATAATTTTGACAACATTTTCTTCACATCTTCATTGAAGTATATTGTATGATTGATGTCTCTTGGTTCATATCATT
>NW_019268570.1:573720-574519 GCF_002738365.1 Cucurbita moschata
ACTCCTCTGGATCGGTTTTGCCATAAAACTTGGGAAGTTTTAATTTGATGCTCCCCACGTTACGATCAATTCTATCATCATAAGGAACTCGTTGTTGTAAATTATGATACCTTCTCCATGGTCTCTCCCTCGCATCAAGCCAGGACCAACCGCATGTGGATTATCCTCGTGGTGATCAGAATTGTCGCCTTCATATGTATCGGTTGAGGGCGTAGGTTGTGGAATCCTCTGTCGTGCTTGATTTTGAATCTCCAATCTTCCTATTCGATCAGTCAACTCTTCTATTCCTCGAATTAGTCTTTCCATAGTTCGTTGTTGTGCTTCTCTCAATCGTGCATCAGTAATGTTAGTATTGTCGTCTGGATTTTCCGTGCTACAAAAGAAAGGTAAAAGAAAAAAAAAAAGGACCTCACAAGCGCTCCCTCACGTGTATTCACTCGTAAATGTAGTTCACTCGTGTTTAGCACTCAACACTCGAAGCAATGTGTCACTCCCTTGCAAACTCACCCTCACAATTGAGCACACACAAATCACACTCCAAAAAAAACAAATTGGGATGTGAGACAAGCTATGTTATAGAGCTAAGTGCAATTCAAAGTGAATAGACAGCACACTCAACATATAAACAAGGGTATTGAAGGAGCAATCCGAATAACGACAAAGAAACGAATTAAAGAAAGAAAATGATTAAGGACTAATTTAGACGTAGTAACATATGAGAGTTACATATAGTAATCAAGAGGAAAAAAGAAAGACATTTAACATCATATGCTTTCTTTATTTCAATGGTTTTTTTTTT
>NW_019268570.1:574734-621899 GCF_002738365.1 Cucurbita moschata
CATTTAACATCATATGCTTTCTTTATTTCAATGGTTTTTTTTTTCTTCTGATTGGCAAAATCTAAACAATTTACCAACAAGAAAATTGATTTAGAAATCTTAAAGAAGAACAAAGTGTTGATAAGATCCAGATCTAACACTTTAAAGAACATAAGAATTTTTTTTTTTTTTTGTTATATATTTTTGTGATAGAACATGAACATTCTACACAAACTGAGAAAAAAAAATTATAAGAAAATTAAAAGAGATAAGCGCAATGAAACATATATCCGATCGTGAGCCTAAAGCTCTGATACCAAAATGGATCGAAACCTGGCTCTGATACCAAATGATAAGATAAGGAATCACTACAAGGGGAGTAAGATTCGGATTACCTTGTTGATCGAATATCTCAAGACAAGAACATTTTGTTTGAGATTCGAATCACTCCACAAGCAAGATTGATCATGTCGAGCTTGAATGATTCTACATGCAACCTAAACTACATAGAGTTGCAAAGAAACTTAGCCATTGGCTAAAGAAAAGCACAAATGCTTCTTTTGATATATCTTCTAAGTCTTCCTTACAAATACAACAAACATGGCTTTATATAGCCTCAAAATGAAACTATTGAAGGCATTCCAAAAGTTGTAACATTCACACTTTATGGCCATAATTAGCCATTATGTAAATGTAACCGAAATTAAATAAAAAGTCTTAAAATACAATAACTCTAAATTACTCTAAATTATAACCCACCCAAAATTTACAACAATCAAACTTTATTCTTCTTCAATGTAGCATGAATTGAAACATCTTTTGATTATTTTGATAACCTTTTCTCCACATCTTCATTGAAGCATATTGTATGATTGATGTCTCTTGGTTCATATCACTTTGCTTCAAAAAATAAGATATGAAAATACAAAGGACCTCACAACAATCGCTCACGTGTATACACTCGAGGATTCTGTTTTTTAGGCCACTCTGTTTGCACTCATTTACACATATGAAGCTCTCAATCTCACCTCTCAAAATTTTGAATACAGCAAAGATTGAATTTTGAACTCTGGGTCGATTAAAATCTAAAAAGATAAAAGTAAATAAAAATCAAATTGAAAAAAAATGCAAAGGAAATATATATCCGATCTTGAGCCTGAAGCTCTGATACCAAATGATATGTGGAAATCACTACAAGGGGAGTAAGATTCGGATTACCTTGTTGATTGAATATCTCAAGGCAAGAACATTGTTTGAGATTCGAATCACTCCACAAGCAAGATCGATCATGTCTAGCTTGAATGATTCTTGTTGATCAAATATCTCAACGCAAGAAAATTTGATTGAGATTCGAATCACTCCACAAGCAAGATCGATCATGTCTAGCTTGAATGATTCTTGTTGATCAAATATCTCAACGCAAGAACATTTGATTGAGATTCGAATCACTCCACAAGCAAGATTGATCATGTCGAGCTTGAATGATTCTACATGCAACCTAAACTACATAGAATTGCAAAGAAACTTAAAAATTGGCTAAAGAAGAGCACAAATGCTTCTTTTACTATATTTTTCAAGTCTAATACAACATACATGGCTTTATATAGCCTAAAAAATGAAACTATTAAAGGCATTCCAAGAGTTGTAACATTCATACTTAATGGCCATAATTAACCATTATGTAATTGTAACCTAAAGTAAATTAAAAGTCTTAAAATACAATAACTCTAAATTGTAACCCACCAAAAATTTATAACCATCAAACTTCATTCCTCTTCAATGTGACATGAATTGAAACATATTTTGATAATTTTGACAACATTTTCTTCACATCTTCATTGAAGTATATTGTATGATTGACGTCTCTTGGTTCATATCAACAACAATCGTTATGCTTTGCATAGCGTTGCTGTGACGGTTACTAGCTCTAGCGGGTGTCTGGCCTAAGGGGCTCCCAGAGTATGCCCACCGGATAAGGAAAGTGGCCCAACGGTGTGCGAACTAGCTGGTGAGCCCATACTCGCTCGTATGGGCTATGTGTAGAGTATATGGTCCACGTCAAAAATTACCTGTTAGGATAGCACCATAGGAAAAATTGCATGTGATTATTGCATTTAACCCCAATAGTGAGGTCACTTATTGAGTATTTCTTTAAATACTCAAGTCATGTGCTACTACATTTTTCAGGTTAAGGCAAGGCATTCCTGTATGACTAACGACGACATCGCAACTCGAGACCATGGCACATGCGTAGGATAGTGGTATTTATTTTCTTAGACTTAGGCTAGAATGGGATGTTTTTAACATGAACTCTTATTCATTTTATTTAGTCTTTTGTTGTGTCATTTTAAAGATGTTTTCGAAACACGTAAGTCCATGGCTGTGTTTAAAGATAAAGGTGATGTTTTATGGAATTTAAATGAAGTCTTCCGCATTCAATGTTTATGGTACGTATACGATAGCGATCTTAAATAAAGTAGAAAATTTCGGGTCGTTACATTTACCCTCAAGAGTGTGATCTTCGTAAGTTTTGGAGTGAAGGCGGTCGAGATTTCCGTTCGAGGCGGAGTTTCAAGAAAACACGAATTTCGATAAGAACTCGTATTTTTCTGCAAATTCGAACTCGAATAATAAGATGTGTGATTACAAAAATAATATAAGAAGAATATATGGTAGAAATAGAATATGAGATCTACAATATTCGTGAAGTGATTCGGATTATGGATTGGAAGATATAAAAATAGAAAGAAAATAGATTGAGAACGCTAAAAACTCAAGTTTCTCGAAAAATTGGAAAAAACGCAGTTGGAGAGAGAAGAATGCCGTCAAACGTCGGCCAGCGTAAGGAGGAGCGCGGCAGAATCGGTGTTGGACACGTGGCACATTTCGGCTGGTGAGGCGTGCCTTGCACGCTAGGCGACATGCGTCAGGCAAGCAGATTGGGGTTGGCCCGAGTCCGAACTGACGCTCCGCACGCTACTCGGGAACGCACGACCCGAATCGACTCTCCGATCCAGGTGCTACCCTGCGACTGTGCAAGAAGTCGTGCGTGAACAAGTACTCACGCGATACACGAGCCGTGGAGAGCTTCCTACGCTCAAGTTTTACGTGCGCGTGGACACGCGCATGTAAAACCTGAGCGTAGGAAGCTCTCCACGGCTCGTGTATCGCGTGAGTACTTGTTTTCCTTCCGTTCGGCCTCCGTGTGCTTGTTTTTTGTCCTGATTTTGATACTGGCCCTATTATTATATGAATTAGGACCTGTCAAGGAAATTCTAGAATTTTTGGAATCCTTTCCGCCAAGAAACTCGAGCTTGGAAAGGCACGCGTCAACCAAGTAAGTAACCATTTGGATTCCCACGAGCAGTACTTGTAGGAACCGCTTGGAATAAGCATGCATGCTACCATACCGATAAACATAGCTAGCCGAACCTAGCATATGAGTATGGAAACCATGGAAATGAACTAATTAAGAAAATCGATGGAATCTAGTTCGATTATGTATCTGTTTCAATTGAGATTGTGATAATGTATGTATGTATGAGGAGGAAGGAAAACTTGTGAAATCTGCACTCCGGGTGAAGGTGGATATTATCTTCCCTTTGAGCATGTGTTGTTAATATTGCATGTATTGTTGCATGTTAACTGTAGGGCAAGATTGCTTGTGTTATCTTTCTTGTTGAATAGGAGGAAACTACGAGCCTAGACTAGGGCGCTTGAGACTATCTAGGCTACACAGAACCCTAAATTGGGATACCTCTTATAAGACCATGCATTTAGATCCGTGAAACGATTACCAGCGGATCTAGAACCCTGAATTCCAAACCACGACAGGTTTGTGAGACCTTGCACGAGAATCCTATGATGGTGTTACTATAACACATGCGGAAGCAATTTGGATCTTATGCACTCTAAGTAGATCAATTATAGTAAATTAGCTAGCATGTTCAAAAGCATTAAAACTCAATGAATTTAAATACTAATCTTTTGTAGTTCAAATTTCTTTTTCCTCACGAACTGATTCCGAACCACCACTAGTGTCTTCCCTACTATTCTCCGGCCTTAGAACAGGATTGTGGAATCCGGTGAGTGACTAAACTTGATAGGAATTTAGTATATCTGAAGAAAGAGTTTTGAGAGATTTTCTCAAAGTTTTTCGAGAATAATTTCCATGTACTTTTATCACTCTATTTAAAGAGTCATATTTGCATGTTCTTGCAAATTTGAGATTTCCAAATTTTGACGCTCAAAACTCCACTCAAATTTGTGAGATTATGTTGCAAGCATGCAAGTATGGTTAAACCATATATTGACACTCAATATTCCACTAACTCAAACATGGATTTTTCTATTAAGCGAAGTCAACATTTTTACTTTCTTTATTTTAATAAAACAATTAATTTAAATAATTAATTTCAAATCAAAATAATATTAAATGATTAATTAAACAATTTAATTAATCATTTAACATTAAATCAAATGTCAATCCCAATCAATTCTGGCACACATTGGTTATGAATCCCTTTATAATTAAAATATTTAAATCTTATTTAATATTATTTTGATTTGAAATTAATTATTTAAATTAATTGTTGAATTAAAATAAAGAAAGTCAAAATGTTGACTTCGCTTAATGGAAAAATCCATGTTTGAGTTAGTGAAATATTGAGTGTTAATATTGTTGGGTTTTATGTCCTAAAACTCATAGTTTGTAAACAAAAACATATTTTATTTTCAATAAAGTTATTATTGTTGTTTATTCAGTAAAGATTGTTATTGAATAAAGTGAACTTTACGATCATTAATCTAAATCCAATAAACTAAGAACACTCTGGCTATAGTATGATTACTTGAACTATATGTAGAGACATAAGAGTGGATCAAGTTCAAGTATATAGTCAAAATGATCTATAGTATAAGGATAAGGCTGAGTACCTTATTCTGGGGACACTATGGATGCAGCCCACTTTTGTATTACGAACAACCTTTGAAGAATTGACTTACTAATCATGGTTATATCAAATGAACAGAAATATATCTATAGTAAGGGGAGTGCAACTACTAGGCTATAGTGGAGTGTCCTAGTAGTTAACGAATGTTGGTTAACAAGGTTAATGAGTTTAACCGGTTAATCTTGGATCGTTAGAGCCCATGATCTATAGGTCCATTAGGTCCCTCTGCTAGCTCATATCGGACTAAATTATAGAACAGTGTTACGAGTGAGTTCGAAGTGTTCAAATTCAAATTAGGGAATATGCGCTACATATATACGATATATTTAATCGCATTTTTGTTTTATTTACAAATTGAAAAAAAAGAGAGAATCTAAGATATTTAAATCTTATTTAAATATCTTAATCAAATATGTGTCGGAATTGATTGGGATTGGCATTTGAATTAATATTAAATATTAATTAAATAGTTTAATTAATCATTTAATGTTACTTTAATTTGAAATTAATTATTCAAATTTATTATTGAATTAAAATGAAGAAAGTCAAAATGTTGACTTCATTTAATAGAAAAATCCATGTTAGTGGAATTTTGAGGTGTCAAAATTTGGTTTAACCAAACTTGCATGCTTGCCAAATAAACCCCACAAGTTTGAGTGGAATTTTGAGTGTCAAAATTTGGTGATCTCAAATTTGCATGAACATGCAAACATGACTCTTTAAATAGAGTGATCATGGTACATGGAAGTTCTTCTTCTTGGTGAAAAACCTTGAGAAAAACCTCTCACAAACACTCTCTTCATATATACAAAATCCCTTCCAAATTTAGTCACTCACCGGATTCCACAATCCCGTTCTAAGGCTGGAGGATAGTGGAGAAGACACTAGTGGTGGTTCGAAACCAGTTCGTGAGGAAAAAGGAGTTTGAACTACAAAAGGTTAGTATTCAAACTCATTAAGTTTTAATACTTATGAACATGCTAGTTATTTACTATAATTGATGTTCTAAAAGTGCCTACGATCCAAATTGCTTCTGGATGTGTTATATTAACACCATCAATAACATTTTGTGCAGCTGAGGGAATTAGATTAATAAGAACAATTCCTGGTAAGGCAAGACAAAATGGTATTGCAGAAAGAATGAACAGAACATTGAATGAGCGAGCAAGAAGCATGAGGATTCATTCTGGACTACCAAAGACATTCTGGGCTGATGCTGTGAACACAGCAGCATATTTGATTAATAGAGGGCTGTCAGTACCCTTGAAGTTCAAATTGCCCGAAGAAGTATGGACAGGAAAAGAACTCAAGTACTCTCACTTGAGAACTTTTGGTGTACTGCGTATGTTCATGTTGATCTAGAGAAGAGAGATAAACTTGATTCTAAGGCTGTGAAATGCTACTTCATAGGCTATGGCTCTGACATGTTTGTTAGGATCGCACAACAATGCACACACTCGATCTAGATGAACACAAAGAAAAGGATAGAGAAAAATGCAAGGAGAACTCTGGCTAAAAGGATTTTTTATTTGATGATTTCAGGTATGTACAACAAGAGAGGGTACAGAGAATAGAAAGTACATCTACAAAGCTCTACCGGACCAGATATATATATGGTATAGTTTACTATATATAGCTTTACCAGATTTAGCCATCTACTATATATAACTATTTACCATATTTAGCCATCTCCATAGCCTAACAATGTTCGGGTACAGGTTTTGGGATGAGAAAAATATGAAAATCCTAAGACACTACGATGTGACCTTTGATGAAAATGTCATGTACAAGGACAGAGAGAAGATAAACTCTGAGACTACGAAGCAAATAGGAGTTGAACTTAAGTGGCAGAAAAATTCACGCAGTAATGTTACAACAGAAGCTCAAGAAACTCTTGATCCTATTGCTGAAGAACCAGACGTAGAGCAAGTTACACCTGAGTAAGTGTTGAGGAGATCATCCAGAACTATCAAAGCACCAGATAGATATTCAGCCTCATTACATTATCTGTTGCTGACTGACAAAGGAGAACCAAAGTCCTCTGATGAGGCCCTACAAGTGGAAGATTCAACCAAGTGGGAGCAAGCCATGGATGATGAGATGAGCTCACTTGAAAAGAATAATACGTGGGTGCTGACTGAGTTGCCTACAGGAAAGAGAGAGCTCTGTTGAACAAATGGGTGTTCAGAATCAAGGTTGAACCAGATGGCAGAAGGAGGTTTAAGACTCGGTTAGTAGCTAAAGGATATTCACAAAGAAAAGACATTGATTATGTTGAGATCTTTTCTTCAGTTGTGAAATTAACTACTATCCGAATTCTGCTGAGTATTGTTGCATCAGAGAATTTGCACCTTAAGCAAATGGATGTAAAAACGGCATTTTTACATGGAGATCTAGATGAGGAGATCTATTTGCAACAACCAGAAGGGTTTGCAGCTCCAAGCAAGGAGCACATGGTGTGTAAGCTCAATAAGAGCTTGTATGGACTGAAACAAGCACCGAGACAATGGTACAAGAAGTTTGACTCCTTTATGTGCAAGAGTGGTTTCCACAAGAGTGAAAAGGATCAGTGTTGCTACCTAAAGAAATACACTGATTCTTATGTGTTTCTACTCCGGTATGTGAATGATATAATAATTGCTGGATCAAGTATGAGGGAGATAAACCACCTGAAGGCAAGCTTGTCTTTAGTATTTGAGATGAAAGATTTGAGTGCAGCGAAGCAGATTCTTGGGATGAGAATTTCTTGAGATAGATCTGCTGGCACATTAAATCTATCCCAAGAGCAGTACATTGAGAATGTGTTGTCCAAATTCAAGATGAATGACGTTAAACCCAGGACTACCCCCTTGGCAAATCATATTAAATTGTCAAAGGGGCAATATCCCAAGACAATTGAGAAACGTGAGCACATGGCATCAGTTCCGTACGCTTCTGCAGTTGGAAGTTTGATGTATGCTATGGTCTGCACTAGACCTGACATAACACATGAAATGGAAGTTGTTAGCAAGTACATGGCAAATCCAGGGAAAGAACATTGGGAATGACAATGGCAGGAGTGTGATTTTCGTAAGTTTTGGAGTGAAGGTGGTTGAGATTTCTGTTCGAATCGGAGTTTCAAGAAAACACGATTTTCGATAAGAACTCGTATTTTTCTTCAAATTCGAACTCGAATAATAAGACGTGTGATTACCAAAACAATATAAGAAGAAATATGATAGAAATAAAATATGAGATCTACAATATTCGTGAAGTGATTCAGATTATGGATTGGAAGATATAAAAATCGAAAGAAAATGGATCGAGAACGCTAAAAACTCACGTTTCTAAAAATTTTTAGAAAAAATGCAGAGGAGAGAAAAACGCTGCCAAGCATCGGCCGACGTACGGAGGAGTGTGGTAGAATCAATGTAGGACACGTGGCGCATTCCGGCTGGTGAGGCGTGCCCCACATGCTAGGCGACACGCATCAGCCAAGCGGATTGGGGTTGGCCCAAGTTCGAATTGACGCTCTGCACGTGACCCGAGAACGCACGAACTGAACCGACGCTCCAACCTGGGTGCTGCCCCGTGACTGCGCGGGAAGTCGCGTTTAGGAAGCTCTCCTCGGCTCGTGCAGCGCGTGAGTACTTGTTTTCCTTCCGTTCGGCCTACGTTTGTTTGTTTTTCGTCTCGATTTTGATATCGACCCTATTATTATGTGAATTAGGACTTGTCAAGAAAATTCTTGAATTTTTGGAATCCTTTCCGCCAAGAAACTCGAGCTTGGAAAGGCACGCTTCATCCAAGTAAGTAACCATTTGGATTCCCACGAGCAGTACTTGTAGGAATCGCTTGGAATAAGCATGCATGCTACCCTATCAATAAACTTAGCTAGCCGAACCTAGCATATGAGTATGGAAACCATGGAAATGAACTAATTAAGAAAATCGATGGAATCTAGTTCGATTATGTATCTGTTTCAATTGAGATTGTGATAATGTATGTATGTATGAGGAGGAAGGGAAACTTGTGAAATCTGCGCTCCGGGTGAAGGTGGATGCTATCTTCCCTTTGAGCATGTGTTGTTAATATTGCATGTATTGTTGCATGTTAACTGTAGTGCATGATTGCTTGTGTTATCTTTCTTGTTGAATAAAAGAAAACTGCGAGCCTAGACTAGGGTGCTTGAGTCTATCTAGCCTAGACAGAACCCTAAATTGGGATACCTCTTATAAGACCATGCATTTAGATCCGCGAAATGATTACTAGCGGATCTAGAACCCTGAATTCCAAACCACGACAGGTTTGTGAGACCTTGCACAAGAATCCTATGATGGTGTTACTATAACACGTGAGGAAGCAATTTTGATCTTTGGCACTCTAAGTACATCAATTATAGTAAATTAGCTAGCATGTTCAAATAGTTTGGTTAAACCATATATTAACACTCAATATTCCACTAACTCAAACATGGATTTTTCCATTAAGCGAAGTCAACATTTTGACTTTCTATATTTTAATTCAACAATTAATTTAAATAATTAATATCAAATCAAAATAATATTAAATGATTAATTAAACAATTTAATTAATCATTTAACATTAAATCAAATGTCAATCCCAATCAATTCTGGCACACATTGGTTATGAATCCCTTTATAATTAAAATATTTAAATCTTATTTAAATATCTCCAGTTCTCTCTTTTTGTTTAATTCATAGTTAAAACAAAATGCGATTTGTGTATATTTAGCATATATTCCCTAATTTGAATACGAACACTTCGAACTCACTCGTCACACTGTTCTATGGTTTAGTCCGATATGAGCTAGCAGAGGGACCTAATGAACCTATAAATCATGGGCTCCAACGATCCAAGATTAACCGGTTAAACTCATTAACCTTGTTAACCAACACTCGTTAACTAGTAGGACACTCCACTATAGCCTAGTAGTTGCACTCCCCTCACTATAGATATATTTCTGTCCATTTGATATAACCATGATTAGTAAGTCGATCCTTCACAGATTGTTCGTAACTAGAGCTAGGTCAATTAATCGTTTTACCCCTGAAGTTACTTCTTATTCCTTAAGTCCCACTGATCCTCTAATGAATAATTTGTTTTTGGTCCAACCACCAAACCGAATCCCTCTCGGGCCAATGAGAGGGTGGGGCCCCTTGTTCAAGACCTGGAGTCAGTACTTATGGGAACAAACTCTCTACTATCCCTAAAAGCGGGTAGGAGTTAATACCATCTTACACCCTATGTCCCTAGCTATTCACCCAGTCTTACCCCTGAAATGGGAGGCTTATTAAGTCGGCGAACTCGGGCCACTCTCACCCATGCAAATCTAAGGATAATTCCGAATAAATAGGAGTTCATAGTTAGCTTAGGATTAAGATCGAGTTACCTAGGTCATCGAATGAAAAAAATCAGTCTCAACAGTAAACGACATTATAAAGCGAGAGTGGTTTTTTTCATGGTCCAATCTTATGTAATACTCATTGCATAGGACACCCCCACTCACATGTCTCCACATGTACAATTTAGTGATCACATTGTTTATAACATATACAAAAGTGGGCCGCATCCATAGTGTCCCCAAAACCCAAAATAAGGTACTCAGCCTTATCCCTATACTACAGATCATTTGGACTATATCCTTGAACTTGATCCACTCTTATGTCTCTACATATAGATCAAGTAATCATACTATAGCAAGAGTGTTCTTAGTTTATTGGATTTAGATTAATGATCGTAAAATTCACTTTATTCAATAACTACTGAATAAACATCAATAATAACTTTATTGAAAACAGAATATGTTTTTGTTTACAAACTGTGAGTTTTAGGACATAAAACCCAACAAACTCCCACTTGGAGTAAAACTCTAGTGGGGTTTTACAATGTTGAGTAGAGAGAAAGTCATAAATACAATGAACTAGGGCATCACATACCCATTAGCTTTCTCCCACTTGCCCTAGATTACATAACTCGTAGCCCTAGACTCACTAGGTGCCCTTCAAACACTCTAGCCGTGAGTGTAAATGGATCAACAATGTTGTGCTCTGAAGCTATCCGTGTGACGACCACATCTCCTCGTTGCGCAATCTCTCTTATGAGATGATATTTGCGCTCAATATGTTTTCCTCGCTTATGGCTTCTTTGTTCTTTAGAATTTGCAACTGCTCCATTGTTATCACAATAAAGAGGAATAGGCAGATGCATATTTGGAACCACTTTCAAATCAGTTAAAAACTTCCTAAGAAGCAACATTCTTAGTCTCCATGGCGGAATCAGCAATGCAACCTTGCTTTATTATCCTTCTCCATATTATTGCTCCTCCATTCAAAGTGAAAATAGATTCCGATGTCGATTTCCTCGAATCTATATCGGTCGAAAATCTGAGTCTGTGTACCTTGTAAGGATTAGATCCTTAGCGCCCGTACATCAGCATATCATCCCTCGTTCTCCTAAGGTACTTGGCGATATTTTTAACGGCAGTCCAATGAGCATGTCCCGGATTGGACTGATATCTGCTAACCAATTCCCGCAGCATAGCATATGTCTGGTTGGGTACACAACATGGCATACATCAGACTACCGACTGCTGATGTATAGGGAATGTGTCTCATATCCTCAACTTCTTGAGGTGTCTTAGGACTTTGTTCCTTCGACAAATGTACTCCATGCCTGAAAGGTAATAATCCATTCTTGGAGTCTTGCTTCTTATAACGAACCAACATTTTGTCGATGTACGATGCCTGAGACAATGCCAGTGTTTTGTTCTTGCGATTTCGAACAATTTGGATTCCAAGAACAAACTTAGTCTCTCCCAAATCTTTCATTTGGAATTGTGTCGTTAGCCAATGTTTAATATCAGTCAGAAAGCCCACATCATGCCCAATGAGTAGGATATCGTCAACGTACAACACTAGAAAAACTACTGTAGAGTTGACTATCTTCTTGTAAACACAAGGTTCGTCAACATTCTGTTTAAAGCTATTGGATTTGATCGCAGTATCAAACCTTATATTCCAAGATCGAGATGCTTGCTTCAACCCATAAATGGATCTTTTAAACTTGCAAACCTTTTGCTCGTGATCCTGTTCAATGAACCCCTCTGGTTGAGCCATATAGATACTCTCCTCAAGATTTCCGTTTAGAAAGGCTGTCTTGACATCCATTTTCCAAATTTCATAATCATAAAATGTGGCAATGGACAAGAGTATTCTAATCGATTTAAGTATAGCAACAGGAGAGAAGGTTTCTTCATAGTCCACCCCCTCTCTTTGGGTATAACTCTTTGCTACAAGTCGAGCTTTAAAGGTTTGTACCTTACCGGCTTGGTCTCGTTTCCTCTTGTAGGTCCATTTGCAACCAATAGGTTTTACCCCATCTGGTTGATCTACAAGTTCCAAGACTGAATTGAAGTACATTGACTCCATTTCAAGATTCATGGCTTTGATCTACTGATCTCTTTCTTCATCATTCATTGCCTGTTTATAGGTTAATGGATCCTCAATGCCATCATCAAGTATGATGACCTGTGTTTCTACGAAACTCCCAAGTAACGATCGGGTTGAGTTATAACCCTTCCACTACATCGAGACATTCTCAACTGTTGAGAAGGATGTGATTGACCAGAAGTGTCAGCTCCATCAACAACTCTTGCTGAAGGACCAGCCTGATCGACAACTCTTTTTGTCTTATCAGTAGCTTCTTTAGAAATCTCACTCAATACTGGTTTGCTGCGAGGTTGATGATTTCGTACGTGGTCTTCCTCTAAGAATGTAGCGTTTATTGATACGAACACTCTATTTTCTTGAGGGTCGTAAAAAGACCACCTTTCGTCTCTTTGAGGAATATGCATAATTTTGAACGACGTTCTAATTTCTTGGGATTTTGCACCAACACGTGTGTCGGGCATTTCCAAATCCTGAAGTGACGTAAACTACATTTACGCCCTCTCCATAACTCATAAGGTGTTTCTGAAACACTCTTAGAAGGAACCATGTTCAAAATTGTAACGACCCTAAATTTCCACATATCTAGAGTTGCCACTAACGTCTTATGTTCATCTCTAATGCAGAATATAAATCTAAGAATGCTCATCTTTATTAGCGGAAAAATTTTAAGCTTCAAAATACGTTCGAACATTAGAAAACACTACCGGACTTACATGTTTCAAACATCTTGCTGGAGTTCAAAAAGATAAAAATAATTATAAATTAAATAATTTAAATGAATGAAATACAAACGCCCTATCCTAACCAAGACCAGGTATTTTAAATATGCAACTATCCTATGCACACGCCACAGTCTCTAATCACGATGCCACCGTCAACCATACATGGGAGTCTTTCCTTTACCTGAAAAACAATATGGCACACGGCCTCAGTATTTCGAAGAAATACTCAGTATTTCGAAGAAATACTTATTTCGAAGAAATACTCAGTCAGCGGAACCCCATAGTGTCATGCGCCTCATGAACACCCTCATCTGTGTGCATTCGCACCTGTGCGCATTCACGCTCATCTAATGGTGCGCGTCCACAATCATCATCTCTAGGAAGTAGCCCTATGCTTATGAATATACAATATGCATGAGGTCCCTCTAAATCCATCATAATGTCTCTTCTGACACAACCCTTTAGTGGGACGAGCCATGGCCTTTTATTGATCCAGCCGAGCGGCATAAGACAGGTAGTTACTGTTCCTAAGACAGGTAGTTTTACTAATCTGAGCCGACAAGGGCGTAAGACAGGTAGTGACTGGCCCGACCTTGCGAGGCACAGTGGCAGGTAGTTACTGATCTTAGGAACAGTTGGATGTTGCCAGGCACCACTAGGTCTCTGACTAGTGACTAATCGAGCTCAAAACTTAGAATCCCATGAATAGGGCTAAGTTCGACAAGAGCTTACGAGCAAGTTACTTACTGGGTATTGTTTATATACTCATCCTGTGTTGTTTGCTATTTTTCAGGAGAAAAGTAGATCTGGGTCGGTGGCGGGGACGTGTGGAGTCGTGCAGCTGCAGAAGGGGGGGCCCTTAGATTGAGTCCTCTTCTCCCATGTCGTTTTGGTTATGATTTTTGACGTTTTTGAAAACCTGCTATATTTGTAACCATTGCTTTTTATGTAACCCGCAGATCTTCGTTATGTGTTTTAAATTTTTTTGGAAATGTATATGAGGCAACTTTTAACTTTCAGTCCCTTGTTCAAACTACAAGAAGTGTTGAAAAGTTTTTCTTTTTTTTTTTTACTCCTGAGTCCACATGGCGACCCATGATTCGGTATTGATATGAACCAAGAGACATCAATCATACAATATGCTTCAATGAAGATGTGAAGAAAAGGTTGTCAAAATTATCAAAAGATGTTTCAATTCATGCTACATTGAAGAAGAATAAAGTTTGATTGTTGTAAATTTTGGGTGGGTTATAATTTAGAGTTATTGTGTTTTAAGACTTTTTATTTAATTTCGGTTACATTTACATAATGGCTAATTATGGCCATAAAGTGTGAATGTTACAACTTTTGGAATGCCTTTAATAGTTCCATTTTGAGGCTATATAAAGCCATCTATGTTGTATTTGTAATCAGACTTAGAAGATATATCAAAAGAAGCATTTGTGCTTTTCTTTAGCCAATGGCTAAGTTTCTTTGCAACTCTATGTAGTTTAGGTTGCATGTAGAATCATTCAAGCTCGATATGATCAATCTTGCTTGTGGAGTGATTCGAATCTCAATCAAGTGTTTGAGATATTTGATCAACAAGAATCATTGAAGCTAGACATGATCGATCTTGCTTCTGGAGTGATTCGAATCTCAAACAAAGTGTTCTTGGCTTGAGATATTCGATCAACAAGGTAATCCGAATCTTGCTCCCCTTGTAGTGATTCCTTATCTTATCATTTGGTATCAGAGCTTCAGGCTCAAGATCGGATATATGTTTCCTTTGCGTTTCTTCTCAATTTAATTTTTATTTATTTTCATCTTTTTAGTTTTTAATCGACCCAAAGTTCAAAATTCAATCTTTGCTCTATTTAAAATTTTGAGAGGTGAGAATGAGAGCTTCATTTGTGTAAATGAGTGCAAACAGAGTGGCCTAAAATTCCTTGAGTGTATACACGTGAGAGAGTGTTGTGAGGTCCTTTGTATTTCCATAACTTATTTTTTGCAGCAAAGTTTCACAAATAGATTCGAGGACGAATCCTCTTGAAGAAGTGGAGAATGATATGAACCAAGAGACATCAATCATACAATATGCTTCAATGAAGATGTGAAGAAAAGATTGTCAAAATTATCAAAAGATGTTTCAATTCATGCTACATTGAAGAAGAATAAAGTTTGATTGTTGTAAATTTTGGGTGGGTTATAATTTAGAGTTATTGTATTTTAAGACTTTTTATTTAATTTCGGTTACATTTACATAATGGTTAATTATGGCCATAAAGTGTGAATGTTACAACTTTTGGAATGTCTTTAATAGTTTCATTTTGAGGCTATATAAAGCCATCTATGTTGTATTTGTAATGAGACTTGGAAAATATATTAAAAGAAGCATTTGTGCTTTTTCTTAGCCAATGGCTGAGTTTCTTTGCAACTCTATGTAGTTTAGGTTGCATGTAGAATCATTCAAGCTCGACATGATCAATCTTGCTTGTGGAGTGATTCGAATCTCAAACAAGTGTTCTTGTGTTGAGATATTTGATCAACAAGAATCATTCAAGCTAGGCATGATCGATCTTGCTTGTGGAGTGATTCGAATCTCAATCAAGTGTTCTTGACTTGAGATATTCGATCGACAAGGTAATCCGAATCTTACTCCCCTTGTAGTGATTCCTTATCGTATCAGGTATTTTCCGAAGATCGGTCATTATAGTTTTAGTATCAAAACCCCAGGTTGTTAGGTCCTGTAGACCTAGTATCAGTTGGGCCCTCTGCAGCTCGGCTCGTAGCCACATTCCTCCTCGACCAAGTAACACCGGGAAGTAAGTTAAAAGCGGTAGTAATAGCTGTAGTCATATTGTAGTTTAACTTTTCAGGAGATGACGTGAATCCATAGATCGTTATGGTTAAGGCTTGGATTGGACATCTAGTAACCCACTTGTTGTACAATCTAGATACTATCCACTTGTTGTACAACCTAGATACTATGGCACCCAGGAATAGAATAAGGAGGGGTAGGAGAGCCACCAGGGCTCTAGAGGAGTCTGAGCCTACTCAAGAGTCAGTCCCGGAAAAGGCACTTGAGAGCGTGGAAGCGCCGCCAGTACAGATATAGAGGGCCCACCTTCAGATCTAGTACTAGTCTCTAACGAGACTCTCTAGGCGCTTATACGGGCCGCTGGGGCCAACCAAGGGGGGGATAGCGCTGGCATGGCAAGAGAACAGAAATTCATTAGAGATTTTCGAAAGCATGATCCTTCAACCTTCGAAGGAGAGGGAAGTGATCTAATGACAGCGGAAACATGGGTAGAAGCAATTGAGGCCCTATTCAGGCATATGAATTGCCCTGAGGATCAGAAGGTGAATTGTGCCTCTTACGTGCTCAGGGGTGAGGCCCACTTTTGGTGGAAGGGTGCTCAAAGAATGTTAAGGAGTGAAGCCGAGAGTGAAGAACCTATATGTTGGCACGAAATGAAGAGGGCATTTTTCCACAAGTACTACCCACCAGTGAGTCAGTATAGGTACGAGGCCGCCTTTCTTAACCTGAAGCAAGGAAATAAGATTGTCGAGGAGTACGACAAGGAACTGACCCGATTGTCCCGATTTGCACCAGATCAGGTGGATACGGAGGAAAAACGAATACGAAGATTTATTGTAGGTCTTCGAGAGGAAATCCAAGGAACGGTGGGGGCAGTAGCACCTACTACATATGCTGCCACCTTAAATGCTGCCACCATGATGGACGTCCAACTCCAAAAGATGCTCAGGAGGTTTGGGAATCAGAGGAATCTTCTAGGTAAGCGAGAATGGAGCGAAAATCCTAATAAGGCGTCACGACCCGAGAATAGGGGGAGGTCACATAGGCCAACTCCAGCATAGAGGCAGCGGGGCGTTAGAATTGAGGCCCCTAGATTTGAGAGGCCCACTTGCCCCATTTGTGGCACTAGACATATAGGGGAGTGCAGGGCAGGTTCTGATGCATGTTTTCATTGCGGTAAGAGCGGCCATAAGAAAGTTGACTGCCCTCATAGGAGGCATCAAGAGGAGAATAGAGCGTCAGGGTCAGGCCAAGGAGGCAAAGGGGGCATGGCACAGAACCGTGGTACTGCTAGGGCAACTACCGGGAAAGGAGACCACAACATGGACACTATGGTGACAGATACCTTACAAGTACTTGGTTTTCATGATTTTGTATTGTTTGACTCTAGGTCCACACACTCATTCATATCTAGTACCTTTGTAAGATACGCACAGTTAGGACTAGAGCCCTTAGGATACCGATTGTCGGTGTCTACATCGTCAGGGGAAATTTTAGTAACGAATGAGAAAGTGCGAGCAAGTCAAGTAGTGATAGCAGGGCGACCATTGAAGGTGGTGTTAATTGTTCTTAACATGAGTGATTTTGACGTGATTCTGGGCATGGATTGGCTGGCCGGGAACCACGCAATTATCGATTGCATGGCTAGAGAAGTAATCTTTAGGCCACCTAACGGACAGAGCTTTAAGTTTAAGGGGGTGAATTCTCAAAACACCCCAAGGATTATCTCTACTTTAAAAGCAAGGAAGTTAGTTGGTCAAGGAGCTTGGGCCTGGTTGGCGAGCGTATCAGACATGCGGCGGGGTACTAGCAATGTGATGAATGTGCCTATCATACGGGAGTTTGAGGATGTGTTTTCGGAAGAGCTGCCGGGGTTACCGCCAGTCAGGCACAGGAACTTTGTAATTGAGCTGGAGCCGGGTACCACCCCAATATCCAAAACACCGTATAGGATGGCTCCTGCCAAGTTGAAAGAACTTAATTTTGGTTACAAGAAGTGACCTTCTTGAGGCATGTTGTGTCTGGAAAGGGCATATCAGTGGATCCAACCAAAGTCGAGGCAATTATAGATTGGCCTCGACCTACCTCAGCAACCGAAGTGAGGAGCTTCTTAGGTCTAGCTGGATACTATAGAAGATTTATTCAGGATTTCTCCAAAATAGTCGCCAGCCTCACACAACTAACGAGGAAAGGAAAGACGTTCTCGTGGGATAGTGCATGTGAGAAAAGTTTCAAGGAACTCAAGCACCGACTGGTTACAGCGCTGATACTTGCAGTACCAGATGGCTCAGGCAATTTTGTGGTTTATAGCGATGTGTGAGGGAAAGGTCTCTGTTGTGTCCTGATGCAGAATGGCAAAGTCATAGCCTATGTTTCGAGACAGTTAAAGGATTACGAGAGAAACTACCCGACGCATGACCTAGAGTTAGCTGCCGTAGTGTTTGCTTTGAAGATATGGCGACACTACCTGTATGGCGAGTGTATACAGATTTTAACCGATCACAAGAGCCTGAAATACTTATTCACTCAAAAGGAACTCAACATGAGACAAAGGCGCTGGTTGGAGTTAGTCAAGGACTATAACCTTGAAATAATGTATCACCCAGGTCAAGCTAACGTCATAGCTAACGCTCTGAGAAGGAGGACCGCTCACTCTTTGACGTTAATTACAAGGGAGTATACGTTGCAGGAGGACATGGCGAAAGCTGGAATAGAAGTAGTGACAAGAGGCACCATAGGACATGGCGAAAGCAGGAGGACCGCTCACTCTTTGACGTTAATTACAAGGGAGTCAACTTAGGGTCCAGCCGGAACTGAGGCAAAGAATCATAAATGCTCAGAGCAACGACCCTCGCTTGTACTTGATTTGCCAATAGAATGAGGCATTGAGGAAGGATTTACCATGTCTTCCGAAGGGGGATTACTATGGCGGGGACGGCTATGTGTCCCCGCAGATGAGCAAATCAAAGAAGACCTCCTGACTGAAGCACATGAATCTTTGTATTCAGTGCACCCTGGTAGTACCAAGATGTACCGTGACCTGAAGAAGTGTTATTGGTGGCCAGGGATGAAGCGGAATGTTGCCCTCAAAGTTAGTAGGTGTCTCACTTGCCAACAGGTGAAGGCCCCTGGACAGAGACCCTCCGGCTTACTACAACCCCTAAACATTCCACAGTTGAAGTGGGAGGATATAGCCATGCACTTTGTAACCGGATTACCCAAGACCTCGAAGGGATACACGATTATTTGGGTGATTATAGATAGACTGACGAAATCCGCCCACTTCATCCCCAGTAAGGCTACTTACACAGGGCATAAATGGGCAAAGCTATATTTGGAACAAATCATCAGATTGCATGGGATTCCAGTCTCCATTGTGTCAGATAGAGATTCACGTTTTACCTCCCACTTTTGGAAGAGTTTGCAAAAAGTAATGGGGACCCAACTCAGATTCAGTACAGCGTTCTACCCCTAGACTGACGGCCAAACCGAAAGGCTGAATCAGGTCTTAGAAGACATGTTGCGAGCATGCGTGATTGACTTCACCTGTGGTTGGGACGAAAACATACAACTTATAGAATTTGCATATAATAATAGTTACGAGGCGACCATACAGATGGCACCTTTTGAGGCCCTGTACGGGCAAAGATGTCGGTCTCCAATTTTCTGGAAAGAAGTGGGAAGGCGACAACTGTTAGGGCCAGAGTTAGTCCAACAAACGAATGCAGCCATGCAAAAGATTAGAGTACGAATTCAGACAGCACAAAGCCGACAAAAGAGTTATACAGACACGCGGCGCAAGGCTCTAGAATTTACCATTGGCGATCACATCTTCCTAAAAGTAGCACCCATGAGGGGGGTGATGAGGTTCAGAATGAAGGACAAACTGAGCCCAAGGTTTATCGGTCCTTTCGATGTCCTGGAGAGAGTTGGTCTTGTGGCGTACCGACTAGCCTTGCCTCCTGCTCTGACTGCTGTTCATAACGTCTTCCACTTGTCTATGTTGCGTAAGTACACCCCAGATCCTTCTCATGTGATCGAGTATGTAAACCTTCCTTTGAGGGAGGACTTAAGTTACGAGGAGGAGGCCATCGGGATTGTAGACACGAAAATACATAAGCTTCAAAACAAGGAGATATCGCTTGTCAAGATGGTATGGAATAACTATCGCGTTGAGGAAGCAACCTGGGAGTTAGAGAGCGAGATGAGGGCCAAGTACCCCATGTCGTTCAGGGATTTAGAAACTTTCAGAGACGAAAGTTCTTAAGGGGGGAAAATTGTAAGAGCCGTACAACTGGCAATAAGTGAGGAGAGAGAAATACCAGTTGTACTACTCTTTTAGGGTTTTTTTTTAAAAAAAAAAAAGAAAAAGAAAAAAAAAAGAGAGGCCGCGGGGGAGAAGGAAAGAAAAGAAGAAAAAACAAAGAAAAGAAAAGAAAAGAAAAGGAGAGGCCGCGGGGGGGAGAAGAAAAGAAAAGAAGAAAGAAGGAAGAAAAGAAAAAAAGAAAAAAAGAAGAACGAAGAAGAAAACAGAGGAGAGGGTGGAGCGGTGGAGACGAACGACGAAGCTTGAGGCGCTCGTTAGCGACGGTGGGCCGAACGGTTGAGGAAGGGAGTACACCGACGGTAAGTTCTAGTGGTGTGATTTTCGTTGTTGTTTTCCAAAACCCTTATACATTTCATGGGATCGATGTACCTAGGTTATTGTCGAGGGAAGTTGGTGAGTCCTTGTGAAGAAAAAGACATGGGGTGTTGAGAGAAAAGAAAGATCAAGGAGGAGGTGGGAATAAGAGGCTGAAAACTGAGGGAGCACGACCTGACCCGACCCGACCCACCTGTATAGAATCGACCTGACCCATTTCACACGTCCACGATNGGCGCTCGTTAGCGACGGTGGGCCGAACGGTTGAGGAAGGGAGTACACCGACGGTAAGTTCTAGTGGTGTGATTTTCGTTGTTGTTTTCCAAAACCCTTATACATTTCATGGGATTGATGTACCTAGGTTATGTTCGAGGGAAGTTAGTGAGTCTTTGTGAAGAAGAAGACATAGGGGGTTGAGAGGAAAGAAAGATCAAGAAGGAGGTGGGAAGAAGAGGCTGAAAACTGAGGGGGCACGACCTGACCCGACCCGACCCACCTGTACATAACCGAAACTCGATTTGTTTTCCCATTTCACACCATCAGATTCATCTTTATCTAAATTTAGGAACTTGACTCACACGTTCCATAAATGTCTTATTATAGGAAACTTCCAAGCTTAGTCGAGGACACTTGAAGACTCAATTAAGTTTTGGGAAGTCTACGATCAGGTACGTAACCATCTAGAGCAAGTTTTTAAGTAATTGCTTGTAGGAGTCGGTTTGGACTTTTGGCCAAACAGTTTAGTAATATATATAGGAATGGATATAGTGTAACAACCGGGAAAAACAAAATAAAATAGTAATAATAATAATAATACTAATAATAATAAAATAAATAACTAATAAAATTATATATATATATATATATATAAAATTGGTAACCGATCCCTCCTCCTTCCTTCAATCTCTCACCACTCCTTCCCTAAAAATAAATCTGGGAATAAATCAGTAATTCTTGAGTTTCTCCATTCCTACCAAAACAAATTAAAAAAAACAAAACAAAACAAAAGGTTTAAGCAGATTTAGTTCGACCGAGGAGATACGTCATTTGAAGAGGTCAGTAGTCGTATGTTAAATCTTTCTCTTATTTTATTAAGTAGTATTAATTTGGTTACAATTATTTAGTTTTGAATTAGAGATTAAATATAAAGAATTTTGTATGAGTTTTAGAAATCACAATAATTTAGGTTGTCAATAATTTTATATGAATTATAGAAAAAGAACCTAACCAAATGAATCGATTAAATTAAAAGGTAAGAATATAATTGTTAACTAAATCAGAAGGAAGACAAAGGAAACAAGAAAAAAAAACTAAATAGAGATGGAAATCGAGAATACTGTTGACGGAAGAGAGAAAAAAAAAATAAAAGTAAAATTAAGAAGGGAAGATTTGGAAGCAAGGATAGATTAACAAAATTGGCCAATAATATCTCCAAAATAATTACCGTGGAAGATGGAAGATTGAGAAAAGATTTTGTTGAACATAATTTAAAAAAAAAAAAAACAGTAAACATCATAGGGCAAGGAACTTCATCAAATTTCATCTAACAGGAAATATCAGAATTTAAGATTGGCCAATGTAAATTAGAGAAATAATTTTATAGAGTTCAAACTTGAAACTGATTTCTTGGGCTCACATAGGTTAACTTGGAGTTCAATGGACTTTCATTAAGGATAATGACGAAATCGAACTTTCATTAAGGATATATTTGTGACAACGACTTAAGCTAACCAGGTAAGTGACCTTACTATCGGCATGGTTATATTTGATGTTGACACGTGCCCTGTGGTTCTGCACGAGTCATATATATATTGATATGTATGAATTGTCTGTGGATCGATATGCTTCCTATATGTTATGTTATGTTATTATATGTGGTTTGTATGATAATAATTATGGTACGATGTGCTCAAGAATATGTTTGAGATAGGATACGAGAAGGATGCATAAAACGAAATGTAATGACAGAAGTAAGATACGTTCATGAAACGTTAAGGTTAGGTTACATACCGGAGTGCTATGGATAGGAGAGATTGATGAAAGAATACGGTTAGGTTGTGGGTAGAAAGGGATAGGTTTGTGATAGATTGATAGAACGATAGCGTTATGGTAAGTTAGAGAACGATATGACTATGAAGTGTTTACGTTATGACTTGTTTATGATATGGTACATTGTATGCTATGTATGCTTTTAGTCTGATGTGATATGTTATGCATGTGACAATGGGTGGTTCTTGAACGATTATCGCTTGTTTGTATGAATATTTGAATGTAACTGCATGAATTGTATGACATGAAATACGGTAAATTGCATGAAACATAACCCCGTTAGGAATATGTATGAAATGTAAAGAAATGAGAATGAGAATGACATGTCAGCATGAAAACGTGACAGGGGGTTATGTTCATTAATGATAATTGTAGGACAACGATCGTTATGCTTTACATAGCGCTGCCGTAATGGTTCTAGTTTTAACGGGTCCCGGTATAAGGGGCTCCCAGAGTATGCCAACCGGCTAGGGACAGTGGCCCAGCGGTGTGCGAACTAGCTGGTGAGCCCATACTCACATGTATGGGCTGCGTGTAGAGTATATGGTACACGTCCACGATTACCTATTAGGATTACACCGTAGGAAAAACGAAACGAAACGAAATGAGTATGAGCTGCGTGTAGAGTATATGGTACACGTCCACGATTACCTATTAGGATTACACCGTAGGGAAAACGAAACGAAACGAAATGAGTATGGGCTGCGTGTAGAGTATATGGTACACGTCCACGATTACGTATTAGGATTACACCGTAGGGAAAACGAAACGAAACGAAAGATAGGTCCCATCATTTCATTGCATGTGATTATTGCATTTAACCCAATAGTGGGGTCACTTACTGAGTATTTCTTTAAATACTCAAGCCATCTGCTACTACATTTTTCAGGTTAAGGCAAGGCATTCCTGTACGGCTGACGACGGCATCGCAACTCGAGATCATGGCACATGCATAGGATAGTGGTACTTATTTTCTTAGACTTAGGCTAGAATAGGATGTTTTAAACTTAAACACTTATTTATTTTATTTTAGATCTTTTGTTGTGTTGTTTTAAAGATGTTTTCGAAACACGTAAGTCCATGGCTGTGTTTTAAGTTAAAGGTTATGTTTTATGAAATTTAAATGAAGTCTTCCGCATTCAATGTTTATGGTACGTATACAGTAGCAACCTTAAATTAAGTAGAAAATTTTGGGTCGTTACATATAGTTAGTTCATGGAGATGGTACTTCAATAATGTGTGTGATTGTACTTTGGTTGTCGTTATGGTTATATAATTTCGTTGGCCTGAATGTGAAATCTCGTATAGACATGTGAAATGGTATGTTTCTATGTTGAGCTAGATGGTTATTATGGTTATTATGTGACTTAGCGTGGCGACGTGTTGTCACCGTGGTTCTTTGTTAGGCATTAGGCGTGGGGCTTGAGTAGCCCATTGCTACTCTTTGAATGTTGGATGAGTTATTAGGTGCTAGTAATTATAAGTTAGGAAGCACATAATGACAGTGTACGATTTTCATAGTCGCCCAGAAGGGGTTGAGGGTAATCATAATATATTACTGTGATAAGAGGTGCTTAGTGGGACGAGCCATGGCCTTTTACTGATCCAGCCGAGCGGCATAAGGCAGGTAGTTATTGTTCCTAAGACAGGTAGTTTTACTGATCTGAGCCGACAAGGGCGTAAGACAGGTAGTGACTGACCCGGCCTTGCGAGGCACAGTGGCAGGTAGTTACTGAACTTAGCAATAGTTGGATGTTGCCAGGCACCACTAGGTCTCTGACTAGTGACTAATCGAGCTCAAAACTTAGAATCCCGTGAATAGAGCTAAGTTCGACAAGAGCTTACGAGCAAGTTACTTACTGGGTATTGTTTATATACTCATCCTGTGTTTGCTATTTTTCAGGAGAAAAGTAGATCTGGGTCGGTGGCGAGGACGTGTGGAGTTGTGCAGCTGCAGAAGGGGGGCCCTTAGATTGAGTCCTCTTCTCTCATGTCGTTTTGGTTATGATTTTTGACGTTTTTGAAAACTTGCTATATTTTGTAACCGTTGCTTTTTATGTTACCCGCAGATCTTCGTTATGTGTTTCATATTTTTTTGGAAATGTATATGAGGCAACTTTTAACTTTCAGTCCCTTGTTCAAACTACAAGAAGTGTTCAATTTTTTTTTTTTTTTTTTTACTCTTGAGTCCACGTGGCGACCCATGTTTCGGTATTTTCCGAAGATCGGTCGTTACAATACAGTTGCCTCTCTGAGTTGATCAAACAAGTCTTCTATTCTAGGTAGAGGATATTTGTTTTTTTATGGTTCTCTTATTTAACTCTCTGTAATCAATGCACAGACGCATCGATCCATCTTTCTTCTTAACAATCAACATTTGCGCACCCTAGGGGGACACGCTAGGTCGAATGAATCCTTTATCTAGTAAGTCTTGCAATTGCGCCTTGAGTTCCTTCAACTCTGTGGTGCCATGCGATAGGGTGCTTTGGAAATAGGCCCAATTCCTTGCTCGAGATCGATGACGAAGTCGACCGCTCGGAAAGGGGGTATTTCAGGTAAGTCGTCTGGAAATACATCCTAGAACTCGTTTACTATTGGCACATTTACTAGGGTCTTTTCCTTTCCTCTTACGTCTACAGCACATGCTAATATAGCCCATCCACCTTGTTGGACTAACCTTTTTGCTTTCATCATCAAGACTACCTTGAGGGTAATCCCGATACTTGTGCCTTTAAATTTAAAGGTAGGTCTTGTAGGTGGTGAAAATTTGACTTCCTTTTTGCGACAGTCTATACTAGCTCGGTGTTCAGCTAGCCAATCCATGCCTAATATGACGTTGAAATCCGTCATGTTTACCACCATCAGGTCAACGCTTAAAGTTTGGTTCTCTATGATTACTTGGCCATCCTTTACTCTATACCTAGATACTAAGTCTACCCCCGCAGGGGTCCTTACAGACATTTCATGCAATAAGGGTTCTAATTCGAACCCTGCTTGTACAATAAAAGGCATGGAAATAAAGGAATGCGTGGAACCCTAATCAAATAAGGTAAAAGCAAAATGACCTTAAAATGGATAGTGTACCTGTCACCACGGCGTCGGACCTCCCAGTGTCCTTGCTCGTTGATGCATAGGCCCTAGCTTGAGCTCGCGGTGGTGCTGGTTGATCCGTTTGCTCTACGACTCTGGGCAGGTTTGCTTGTGCTGCAGCGTTTCTGGCCGTGCAGTTCACGGCGATGTGTCCCTCTTGACCACATCTATAACACGCTCGGTTGCCAGCCATGCACCTCCCACCGTGTAGTCTTCCACAGATAGTGCACCCTTCCTCTCTCCTCCCTCTGGCCCCATCTTGATTCTTGGGGTTCCTGTTAGTACGTCGGGGTGGGTGTCGCTCATTCCATCTAGGAGCGGATCTGTTATTGGAACGGTGCCTACGTGTTGGTGGTGGACGGTCAGAGCCTCCTAATTCATGAGGACGCTTCTACCCAATTACTACCGGCTCCTCACGTCGTTTCTCATCCTTTTGGTTTCTCTAAAGCCTTGGCAGTTCTCAAGGCTTCCTCATAGGTCTTTGGGTTGAACGCCTCCAACATGTGGTGGATTCTTGGTTCCAGAACCAATACAAACTTCTCTATCATCTTTTCCTCAGTGTCCACCATGGACAGCGCAAATCTCTTGAGTCTCTTAAACTCTCAGTTGTACTTCTCCGCTGTGATTCCGCCCTGTACCAGGTGGGCGAACTCCTGTTGTCTTTTAAGTCGCTCTTTAAGGCCTCCTTATACCATTCCCAGTTCATAGGTCCCCCTTCTGGGTTAAGAAGGGTTTTGTTATCTCTCCACCATATCTCTGCGTTCTTTTGTAGGACGAATGTTGCTGATATGATAAGGAATCAATACAAGGGGAATAAGATTCGGATTACCTTGTCGATCGAATATCTCAAGCCAAGAACACTTTGTTTGAGATTCGAATCACTCCAGAAGCAAGATCGATCATGTCTAGCTTCAATGATTCTTGTTGATCAAATATCTCAAACACTTGTTTGAGATTCGAATCACTCCACAAGCAAGATTGATCATGTCGAGCTTGAATGATTCTACATGCAATCTAAACTACATAGAATTGCAAAGAAACTTAGCCATCGGCTAAAGAAAAGCACAAATGCTTCTTTTGATATATCTTCTAAGTCTACCTTACAAATACAACATACATGGCTTTATATAGCCTAAAAAATGAAACTACTAAAGGTATTCCAAAAGTTGTAACATTCCTACTTTATGGCCATAATTAGCCATTATGTAAATGTAACCGAAATTAAATAACAAGTCTTAAAATACAATAACTCTAAATTACTCTAAATTGTAACCCACCCAAAATTTACAACAATCAAACTTCATTCTTCTTCAATGTAGCATGAATTGAAACATCTTTTTGATAATTTTGACAACCTTTTCTTCACATCTTCATTGAAGTATATTGTATGATTGATGTCTCTTGGTTCATATCAGTTGCACAGGCGACCTTTTGGTTC
Organism: Cucurbita moschata; assembly: GCF_002738365.1. Classification (NCBI taxonomy): domain Eukaryota; kingdom Viridiplantae; phylum Streptophyta; class Magnoliopsida; order Cucurbitales; family Cucurbitaceae; genus Cucurbita; species Cucurbita moschata. The sequence continues at coordinate 601,858 of NW_019268570.1, forward strand.
TCTAGGCACTCCATAGTCTCAAAGGTGGTTTCTACTGCTGCAATCCACATTTGGGCTTTTATGGGGTCTACTAAGGAACCAGTGAATGGTCGAGGGTCATATCTCTTAAAATCCATTTTCCAGTTTGAACATTTAACAGGTTGTGGAGGGTTTACTGGGGCATTGGCCTGAGCATTGGCTTGTGCCTGTGCCAGTGCCAGTGCCAACGCCTGTGCTTAGGCCTGTGCTTGGGCTTGTTCCTGGGCCTGTTGTAGATTGGCTTGCTGAGTGGTTACCAAGGTTTGAATTAGGGCTTGGATGGAGTCACACATTAACTTAGTATTAGCATCTACTCCGGCCGCTGGGGTGCAGCTTCAGGTGCGGCTTGGAGTGGTAGGGCAGGCTGGGGTGGAGGTTCTACTTATGGTGGAGGCTCTACTTGTGGTGGAGGCTTAGCTTGTGGTGAAGCTAGAGGAGGTAACTCAACTGGTGGTAAGACTGGGGGCGGCGTAACTGTTACTGACCCAGTCTCTGATCTTTCTTGAGGTGGGCCCTCTACTGCCACACCTCATCCTATTTCTCTACGACGGGGTCGCCCCCATCCTCGTCTTCCTCTTCCTCGTGCTCTGAGCATGGTTCTATAAACCAATATAAGGTTGCTTAAGTCTAAGGCCTTAATAATATGCATATATAAATAACAATATACACACTATAAATACATCGTAACGCCACAGAAGTAAACATTCATCATGCTATACATCATATCATACTCCCAACAAAATTACTCAGCATGCAACACGTCACATCACACTCTTAAATAAATACGTGAAATATCACAACCATTTCAGTAATGTCAACATAAAAATGATGCGAGTTTTAAAACGTTTCTCTTTTCTTATCTTATGCAAGGCATACCTGACGGTGACGGGGCATCGACGTTGGGACCGTGGAGCGTGCCAAGCCTACATCGTAGACTAGTCTACAGAATCTAAAACCTAGAGCTCTGATACCAACTGTAACGACTCTAAATTTCCACATATCTAGAGTCGCTACTAATGTCTCATGCTCATCTCTAATGCAGAATATAAATCTAAGAATGCTCATCTTTATTAGCGGAAAAATTTAAAGCTTCAAAATACATTCAAACATTAGAAAACACTGCCGGACTTACGTGTAACGACTCTAAATTTCCACATATCTAGGGCGTAGGTCAGCGGAACCCCATAGTGTCATGCGCCTCATGAACACCCTCATCTGTTGCATTCGCACTCATCATATGGTGCGCGTCCGCAATCATCATCTCTAGGGGAAGTAGCCCTATGCTTATGAACATACAATATGCATGAGGTCCCTCTAAATCCATCATAATGTCTCTTCCGACACAACCCTCTAGTCCTATGTCGATCTAGTCTCATCTCTTTGTTACTCTACGTAACACATACTCGTGGATATTTATATTAATATCATTTTCACGCTCTTACCCCTCTCCATAACTCATAAGGTGTTTCTGAAACACTCTTAGAAGGAATAGGTTTTGATACGATAAGGAATCAACTACAAGGGGAGTAAGATTCGGATTACCTTGTCGATCGAATATCTCAAGTCAAGAACACTTGATTGAGATTCGAATCACTCCACAAGCAAGATCGATCATGTCTAGTTTGAATGATTCTTGTTGATCAAATATCTCAACACAAGAACACTTGTTTGAGATTCGAATCACTCCACAAGCAAGATTGATCATGTCGAGCTTGAATGATTCTACATGCAACCTAAACTACATAGAGTTGTAAAGAAACTCAGCCATTGGCTAAGAAAAAGCACAAATGCTTCTTTTAATATATTTTCCAAGTCTCTATTACAAATACAACATACATGGCTTTATATAGCCTCAAAATGAAACTATTAAAGGCATTCCAAAAGTTGTAACATTCACACTTTATGGCCATAATTAGCCATTATGTAAATGTAACCGAAATTAAATAAAAAGTCTTAAAACACAATAACTCTAAATTATAACCCACCCAAAATTTACAACAATCAAACTTTATTCTTCTTCAATGTAGCATGAATTGAAACATCTTTTGATAATTTTGACAACCTTTTCTTCACATCTTCATTGAAGTATATTGTATGATTGATGTCTCTTGGTTCATATCATTCTCCACTTCTTCAAGAGGATTCGTCCTCGAATCTATTTGTGAAACTTTGCTGCAAAAAATAAGTTATGGAAATACGACGGACCTCACAACACTCTCTCACGTGTATACACTCAAGGAATTTTAGGCCACTCTGTTTGCACTCATTTACACAAATGAAGCTCTCATTCTCACCTCTCAAAATTTTAAATAGAGCAAAGATTGAATTTTGAACTTTGGGTCGATTAAAAACTAAAAAGATGAAAATAAATAAAAATTAAATTGAGAAGAAACGCAAAGGAAACATATATCCGATCTTGAGCCTGAAGCTCTGATACCAAATGATAAGATAAGGAATCAATACAAGGGGAATAAGATTCGGATTACCTTGTCGATCGAATATCTCAAGCCAAGAACACTTTGTTTGAGATTCGAATCACTCCAGAAGCAAGATCGATCATGTCTAGTTTGAATGATTCTTGTTGATCAAATATCTCAACACAAGAACACTTGTTTGAGATTCGAATCACTCCACAAGCAAGATTGATCATGTCGAGCTTGAATGATTCTACATGCAACCTAAACTACATAGAGTTGTAAAGAAACTCAGCCATTGGCTAAGAAAAAGCACAAATGCTTCTTTTAATATATTTTCCAAGTCTCCCTTACAAATACAACATACATGGCTTTATATAGCCTCAAAATGAAACTATTAAAGGCATTCCAAAAGTTGTAACATTCATACTTAATGACCATAATTAGCCATATGTAAATGTAACCTAGAGTAAATAAAATGTCTTAAAATACAATACTCTAAATTACTCTAAATTGTAACCCACCCAAAATTTATAACCATCAAACTTCATTCCTCTTCAATGTGACATGAATTGCAACCTCTTTTGATATTTTTGACAACATTTTCTTCACATCTTCATTGAAGTATATTGTATTAATGATTTCTCTTGGTTCATATCATTCTCCACTTCTTCAAGAGGATTCGTCCTCGAATCTATTTGTGAAACTTTGCTGCAAAACATAAGATATGAAAATACAAAGGCCCTCACAACAATCTCTCATGTGTATACACTCAAGGATTTGTTTTTTTAGGCCACTCTGTTTGCACTCATTTACACAAATGAAGCTCTCAATCTCACCTCTCAAAATTTTGAATTGAGCAAAGATTGAATTTTGAACTCTGGGTCGATTAAAATCTAAAAAGATGAAAGTAAATAAAAATCAAATTGAAAAAAAATGCAAAGGAAACATATATCCGATCTTGAGCCTGATGCTCTGATACCAAATGATACGATAAGGAATCAACTACAAGGGGAGTAAGATTCGGATTACCTTGTCGATCGAATATCTCAAGTCAAGAACACTTGATTGAGATTCGAATCACTCCACAAGCAAGATCGATCATGTCTAGCTTGAATGATTCTTGTTGATCAAATATCTCAACACAAGAACACTTGTTTGAGATTCGAATCACTCCACAAGCAAGATTGATCATGTCGAGCTTGAATGATTCTACATGCAACCTAAACTACATAGAGTTGCAAAGAAACTCAGCCATTGGCTAAGAAAAAGCACAAATGCTTCTTTTAATATATTTTCCAAGTCTCCCTTACAAATACAACATACATGGCTTTATATAGCCTCAAAATGAAACTATTAAAAACATTCCAAAAGTTGTAACATTCATACTTAATGACCATAATTAGCCATATGTAAATGTAACCTAAAGTAAATAAAATGTCTTAAAATACAATACTCTAAATTACCCTAAATTGTAACCCACCCAAAATTTATAACCATCAAACTTCATTCCTCTTCAATGTGACATGAATTGCAACCTCTTTTGATATTTTTGACAACATTTTCTTCACATCTTCATTGAAGTATATTGTATTAATGATTTCTCTTGGTTCATATCAGGTTTTACCCCATCTGGTTGATCTACAAGTTCCCAGACTGAATTGAAGTACATTGACTCCATTTCAAGATTCATGGCTTTGATCCACTGATCTCTATCTTCATCATTCATTGCCTGTTTATTGGTTAATGGATCCTCAACGCCATCATCAGGTATGATGACCTGTGTTTCTACGAAACCCAAGTAACGATCGGGTTGAGTTATAACCCTCCCACTACGTCGAGGCATTCTCAACTCTTGAGAAGGATGTGATTGACCAAAAGTGCCAGTTCCATCAACAACTCTTGCTGAAGGACAAGCCTGATCGACAACTCTTTTTGTCTTATCAGTAGCTTCTTTAGAAATCTCACTCAATACTGGTTTGCTGCGAGGTTGATAATTTCTTACGTGGTCTTCCTCTAAGAATGTAGCGTTTGTTGATGCAAACACTCTGTTTTCTTGAGGGTCGTAAAACAGACCACCTTTCGTCTCTTTGAGGAATAGGCATAATTTTGAACGACGTTCTAATTTCTTGGGGTTTTGCACCAACACGTGTGCTGGGCATCCCCAAATCCTGAAGTGACGTAAACTACCTTTTCGCCCTCTCCATAACTCATAAGGTGTTTCTGAAACACTCTTAGAAGGAACCATGCTCAAAATGCATGCAGCAGTCTCCACTCCATGTCCCCAAAACGAATCAGGTAATTGAGCGAAACTCATCATAGACCGAACCATGTCTAACAGAGTTCTATTTCTCCTTTTTGATACACCGTTCTGTTGACGCATGCCAGGGGCTGAGAGTTGAGACGTTATTCCATGTTCTATCATATAGTCCTGGAATCTTAAGTCCATATACTCTCCACCTCGATCTGATCGAAGTGTTTTTATAGTTTTTCCTCATCGATTCTCAACTTCAGTCTTATACTCTCTGAACATTTCAAGAGCTTCGGACTTGTGATGCATTAGGTAAATATAGCCATACCTTGAATAATCATCGATAAAACTGATGAAATATTCATACCGTTCCTTTTCTCGTTTTAAATTTTATCCGATTTTTATCTTCGATTTTATTTTATTTGTTTTCGATTTCGTCTTTTTAGTCACGATTCGGTTTTTCGAAGCCTCGAAAATTGAGTCCTGACAATAACATAATTATAAAATATTCAAAATCGATTTTTATGAAATGTAAAGTTAAATAATAATTGGTTATTTGAATGATTAAAATATGTTTTAAAATAATTTTGAACTTGAAATGATTTTAACAATTTTGAAGTTACCCTTATGTTCTAAAACGTGGTTTGATATGAGTTTTAGTTTAAAAATTAAAAATATAGCATTCATTATTATTTATCACAATTTTAAAACTTTTCCCAACCTTCCTAACTTTGACTATTAACATACTCACATTCTGTTCTTTTATTTGAGGTTTTTTTTGGACCGGTTATTAAAGTATTTTCCCTATTATAATTAATAATAACAAACCTTAATTATTTAATTAATTACCATATATAAGATAAATTTAAAAGTTTATATAGTTTTATTTATCTCATTTATTCCAAGATAATTATTAAAATAGAATTATAAATATTCTGATATGACATTATTTAGATCTAAATTTGATTTATAGTTATTCAAATAAATAAATGTACGTGATTATAAATGGTTAATTAATCATCGAGCAATACATTAAATTTACTTAATTAGTTAAATTAAATAAATGATTTTATCTTTAATAATCGAAATACTATTTTATTATTTTTTTATTTTTTAATTACCATACCTAAGTTAATTTTAAAAGTTTACATAGTTTTATTTAATTCAAAGATAATTATTAAAATAGAATAGAAATATACTCCTATTTAAATATTTTTGTTTACCTTGTTTAGATTAAAACTAAATTTAATTTAATAAAGGGTTGGAAATATGAAAATTTAATACGATCCGAGTAACTAGAAACAACTAAATAAATACTTAAATAACATTCTATTTCTATATTAAAAAAACAGTGAGCGTTACCAAAAACACGGCCATCCTTTCCTAGTTCTACGTAATAATTTCGATTTCCACGTCATTATCTCTCTCAGGCGTATAAATAAAACAAAGAAATCTAAAATCCATGCAATCCCATGGCGCCTACCATATTTATCGTTCTCGCACTACTTTCCATCGCCGAGTCCACCGCCGGCAAAGGTGGTGGTCTCAAGCTGGAACTCATCCAATGCCGACTCTCACCAGGCAACGTTTCACCGATGGCAGCCAAATCACAAATTTGGCTGGAAACCAGCAAATTTATAGTGAAAATCGCCGTCGGAACGCCGCCAACGGAGGTGCATGCAATCCTCGACACTGGCAGCGATTTATTTTGGGCTCAGTGTCGTCCATGTGCGAAATGTTACCGGCAAACGAATCCGATTTACGACCCTTCGAAATCGTCAACCTTTCAAACCCTTTCTTGCAAGTCGCCGCAGTGCCATTTGAGGGGGTCCGGTGCGGCGTGCTCCGGCACCGACACGTGTAAGTACGGCTATGGGTATGGAAGCGGATCTACGCAGGGAGAATTGGCGACTGAAAAAATGGCTGTTTTCGAGGTCTGGAGCGACGACGCCGTTTTCGGGGGTGGTGTTTGGTTGCGGACATAATAATAATGGAACGTTTAATGCCAATGAAATGGGATTGATTGGATTTGGAAGAGGAGGGATTTCCTTCATTTCTCAGGTATATATATATATATATATCTTATCACTTTCAATTATTATTAATATTTTTAAAAACATTATTAGCATTAAATAGTGAAACCAACCCTTAATTATATTCTTATTCAAATAACTATAAAGTTCAAAACCTTATAGTTAACGTAAATTCATATTCACAGATAGGTCCATCGGTCGGCGGCAGAAAGTTCTCCCTTTGTCTGATGCCATACAACACCGACCCGAGAATCTCAAGTAGTCTCTCTATCGAGTCGGTTTCTGAAGTTAAAGGACCCGGAGTCATTACAGCCCAACTCGTTCGAACACCCGACCAGACATCTTACTCTCTCACTCTCACAGGAATCTCCGTCGGAAAAACCCTTGTTCCGTACAGTACGTCGGGACCTCCGGCCAAGGGGAACGCAGTTCTCGATACCGGCACGCCGCCGACTCTCCTCCCCAAAGAATTATACGGACGATTGGCTGCCGAAGTTCAGCGGCATATCCCGTCGAAGCCCGTTGACAATGATACCCTTTGCTACAAAGATAATTTGGGGGATTTGGTGACGACTCTGCACTTCGACGGCGGCGTGGATCTGCGATTGAGTACGGTTCAGACTTTCAATAAGATGTCGGATGGGTCCTTTTGCTTCACCGCGATGGGCGTTGACGACAAGGACGCACTCATCGGGAACAGTATGATGGCGAATTTTTTGGTTGGGTATGATATTGACAATATGACGGTGTCGTTTAAGCCCACTGATTGCACAAAAATTGGTTGAGATTTTTTGGGCATATGAAAACAATGCGCTAGTTTATAACTATTATTACTTTTCTCGTAACACTTTTGATGTGAGGTTTAGTTTGTTTTATTCATAAAATTTGGAAAGCATTTATTAATATATGCGCAACTATATTCTATAATATTCCTTTGATTTCTTTTTAGTAATTTTGAGTAACAAATTTTAAAGTAAAATTGGACATTAATTATTAATTATTTTTATTTAAGTTGTGAAATAATATAATTAAATTTACTATAATTCAAGAGACCTTTTACGATTTCCAAAATTTAGGCACAATGATGGAAATCGACGCCGGAGATCTCAGAAAGGAGATTAGGGTTTTGAGGTTGGAGGAGAAGATTTGATAAAAAATCGACACCGGAGATCTGAGAATCCTCAACCTAAACCTTCAGTAGTCCGAGGCAAGGTGCTTTCACGAATCGCACCTTCCTATTTCATCGGAAACGTCTAAGAACTTAAGATTCATCCGCGAATGTCTAGATCGAGATGTTTATCGAGATTTTGGTGTGCTAGTCTAAGAACTTAAGATTCATCCGCGAATGTCTAGATCGAGATGTTTATCGAGATTTTGGTGTGCTAGTGAAAGAACTTAAGATTCATCCGCGAATGTCTAGATCGAGATGTTTATCGAGATTTTGGTGTGCTAGTGATGTTTTTTAGTGATTCTTGGACTTTTACCCTCAGGAGTGTGATCTTCGTAAGTTTTGGAGTGAAGGCGGTCGAGATTTCCGTTCGAATCGGAGTTTCAAGAAAACACGATTTTCGGTAAGAACTCGTATTTTTCTTCAAATTTGAACTCGGGCCACTCTCACCCATGCAAATCTAAGGATAATTCCGAATAGATAGGAGTTCATAGTTAGCTCAAGATTAAGATCGAGTTACCTAGGTCATCGAACGAAAAAATCAGTCGCAATAGTAAACGACATTATAAAGCGAGAGTGGTTTTCTTCATGGTCCGATCTTACGCAATACTCATTGCATAGGACGCCCCCACTCACATGTCTCCACATGTACAATTTAGTGTTTACATTGTTTATATCGTATACAAAAGTGGCCTCGTCCATAGTGTCTTTAGAATAAGGTACTCAGCCTTATCCATGTACTACAGATCATTTTGACTATATCCTTGAACTTGATCCACTCGTATGTCTCTACATATAGTTCAAGTAATCATACTATAGCCAGAGTGTTCTTAGTTTATTGGATTTAGATTAATGATTGTAACATTCAGTTTACTAAATAACAATCTTTACTGAATAAAAATCAATAATAACTTTATTGAAAATAGAATATGTTTTTGTTTACAAACTGTTAGTTTTAGGACATAAAACCCAACACATAGCTCTTCCATATTCCATAAATGGGCAAGACGCCGGTACTACATGCGAGAAGTATATTAGTTTACTGAACAACGAATTAGATCATCGATTGATTTGTATGCGCAATGGAATTGGAGTGGATAAAGCATTACTCCAAAAAAACAGGCATCCCATGAGTATACATGACCTCACTACCTGTATAAAGTGTGCATCTTTGTTAAGGGAGTAGGTCAAAGCCTTTTATCAAAGTCAAAAGTAGGAATCCAAGAAAACAAGACCCCTAAGAATGTCTTGTAAACTAATTATTCGATTTGAAGTTCCCAGTAAGGCTGCTAGAGACATCACTAAACCACCCAAGGATGTCTCTTGCAAAGAAGAATTCGTTGAGATTTTTTCCAGAACCCCAGTCCAACCTACCCGACTAATATAATCTAGAATCCACTCTCCGCCTTTACTTAACTTAGTAGTAGGCGAATTCACAGGGCACGTTCCAAGATCTCCCACAACGAGAACCTAAGACATGGTTGATTGATAGTAAGTTGAAAGAATAAATGGATCGATCATAGGTTGGTTGAATATTGAGTTCTGCTTAGGCTACGTGTTATGTTTACGCGCTACGAAGTCGGCACATAGGATCTGAGACGGGTTTCATCTCCTTCGAGAACACCTTCTTACTAGTACGGTAAAAGTTTGATGCAAATAGACCGAGAAAAGAAGAGTTCTTTATAGATGAGTTGTAGTCGATTCGCCCCTTATGTTATGGCTCGTCTCGCGCTTAATCACTCGCGGGATTCAGATAGGGGGGCAGCAAGTCTTTTCTAAAAAAACTCGCAGTCCTACCCTTATATATATACATATATGATTTTTTAGATACTAACTCTTTCATTGGATTGGACAAAGAACTTCTATAAAGATCTTTCCACTCATTCATCATACTCAAAGTCGAAGTCACGTCCGGCATGGGGGTCTCGAAAAAAAAACGAGAATCAGTGTCGTGGTGGTACTACGAGATAGCGATTTTTTGTATAGAAGAATAGATCCGTAGACCTATTGATTGACCATAGATGCGACAGCTATCTAAGAGAATCTCAGTAGTTCTTCTATCATTCAAGGGCTAAGGGATTCTCTGATCAAAGTAATATAGAGATTCTTTTTCTTTATCTGGTATGTAGCTCTGCGAGCTAGGATCGCATGATCGGGGCAAAAACGAAGATAGGATCATCATCATGGCCCTTTTCTTCTTTCTTTTGTTTGTGTCCGGCTTTAGTTAAAGAGAGGTGTGTGTGTTTTTTTAAGGCTTATCCGGGGGCTGCAACTCTGGGGCATCCAATTCTTCTTCTTTCTTTTCCTGTGGATCTCACATCGAGAGCAGGTTCTTCTTGTTCAGGGTCATCAGATGAGAGATCTTCCTCTGATTTTGAGAAATCGGTCAAGCGGGGGGCTACCCTCTCCTCTTCGAGTCGAGCTACTTCCTCCCTCTCCTCACCTCTCGAGATCTATATATAAACTCTTCCCTAGAGGAGAGTACAAGCTCCAGGATGAGTATGTCCTGGATTCTCGAATTCATTCTCATCCTGATCCACCATGGAATTTTCTAAATCTACAAAAACAATGATGAGAGGAAAGAAAAGATTATCGATTAATAGGGAGAGGGACGAACCTACTTTACCGATAGGGAGATGGCTCGTACTGATCTTTGAGAAGATCACAAGGTGCTAATGGGAAAAGGGGGATCCATAAATTTTTTTGAAAGGGATGCCCCGAATCTGACATGTCGCTTGCTGAAAAGAAAAAGTGAATTCCTCTATTTGATGTCGATTCATTTACACTTCCATTCTTTGTAGAGGAAGGCTAACTGCTTGCTAGCTGAGAGCTGTATGAGCGTTAACGTCCACGTACGGCTCTGTGAGAAGGGCGGTGGACAGAAATGGCCTCGTTGTACCTCACTCTCGTCCTCAATGGGGTCTGCTTTTTTTTTTTGGGAGATTATGCCAATATAATCTTAATGAGGTGCGGGGCTTTGCATCTGAGATTCGTTGGGCTTCCCTCTTCAGGGGCCTGCATCCCAGCGTTTTTGTGCAATAAATGTTAGAGGAAGGGATATTGAAAGAGATAGAAAAAGGTAAAATAGATGAAAGCTGTCGTGCTTTATTATTGTTTGTTGACTCAATACTTAAAAAATTACACAATTCCAATATTTATAGGCTTATACACTAACCAAAAATAGTAAATTATGGAAATCTAAATAAATTCAAATCTACTAATAATCTTCTAAAATCTTGGTACTTTGATTACTTTGAATCATATCTCAACTACTTTGAATCATATCTCAACACTCTCCCTTGATTCAAAGTTGCAGATGCCAAATACAAAGCTTTTCTTTTGACAAAGCCTTCGTAAGTATGTCTGTTTTAACCCGTACAATGTCTGTCTCAGGTTGTATACCTTTGTTTCTTTGTCTTCCTTTATGAATCCCTCTGGTTGTGTTACATAGACCTCTTCTTGTACATCTCCATAAAACTTTTTGTTTGGTACGTCAACCATATCCCATGTTCCATTTTTCTCAATGAACTGCATCTCTACTGCCATGACTTTCTTCCACTCTTCTTTTTCAGTTGCTTCTTCATAATTCATAGGGTCTGAAATAATAAGAGCAAATTGACATAATGCATATATGTCAACTAGAGATTTATACTTCCTTGGAGGTGTCTCATCCAAAAGTTCTTCAAGAGAAGAATTGCTATTTAGTGATGCTGAAGAGGATGAATTTGTCACATTTTGTGTAGTAGTGGAGGCACTAGGAGATGCACTAGAGTTGATCCTTGCTTCTTCATTTGGAGAAACTTCAACTGTAATCTTTTGCTGCTCCGGTTCTTTATTCCAATCCCAACTCACGTTTTCATTAAATATTACACCCCTTCTAACTAAAAGCTTTTCACTAAGGGGGTTGTATAATTTATACACCTTTGATTGAGTACAATAGCCAATGAAAATGCATTTTTTCAGATTTTTCATCAAGCTTTTGACGAGTTTGAGGAAGTTTCAAAGCATAAGCAACACAACCAAAAATTCGTAAATGACTTACAGATGGTTTCCTTCCATGCCATGCTCCATAAGAAGTTCGATTCATAATAGCCTTTGTTGGTGAGAGATTTAATAGATAAACAGATATTGCTACAGCTTCTGCCCAAAATTAGTTTGGAAGTCTCCTTGCTTGTAACATACTTCTTGCCATCTTCACAATAGTTCGATTTTTTCGTTTAGCAATTCTATTTTGTTCTCGAGTGTAGGGAGTTGTCTTCTTCTTCACAAAACAGATTGAAATCTTTAGATATGAACTCGCCACCTCTGTCTGTGCGAAGAACTTTAATGTGACAGCCACTTTTGTTCTCCACCATAACTTTAAAAATTTGAAACTTCTTTAAAGTTTCTAACTTCGGTTGTAGGAAGTAAACCCAGCTCATGCGACTATAGTCATCAATGAACAGTAAAAAGTATTTACTCCACCTGAATTAGTTTGCATTAACTTCGTTTGCATTGACCCATATAAATTAGCATGAATTAGTTCTAGACAATGTGAATCTCTTTTAACTTTTCCAACACGAAAGAACTTCCTATAAATGCATCCTTCACATAAATTAGTTGAATCAATTCTTGGTAATCCAAAAACTATACCTTTATCCTTGAGTATTCAGGCCCTTCATATGAAGATGTTCATATCTGAGATGCCATAATGTTGAGTCATCTTTTTTGCTAGCAGTAAGGGAAAAATCCTCCATGTTAGGAACATCTAGTGGAAACATCTTATTTGAAGTCATGGAAATTTGAACTTTACGGCCTGATTTCTTATGTGTAATGACACATGTGTTGTCATCAAATAGAACGAAATGTCCTCTAGTCATCAATTGTCCAACACTCAATAAATTGTACCCTAAATTAGGTACAAATTGAACATTATCTAATTGTTTTATCTTACCATGACTGGTTTCGACTTTCACTGTACATTTTCCCTCAACTTGCATCTCTTTTGTATTTCCAAGTTGCACCTTAATTTTTTGCATCTCATCAAGTTCTTTGAATAAGGATTTGGTGCCTGTCATATGATTCGAGCATCCGCTATCAACAAACCCCAAGTCACTTTTTTTTGAATTAGTATCCATACACGCCATAAAAAGGTTTTCTTCTTCTTCTTCATTCTCTACTGCAAAATTCATTCGTTGATCTTTATACCAACAATTAGCTTTTGTGTGCCCATACATCTTGCAATGGTTGCAATGGTAACATTGTATGACATTCCTTTGTTCATTGAATTGTCTTTGTCCATCATTTCTCCATCTACCCGTATTACTGCGACCACCATGGAAGCTTCGAAATCTTCCTCTTCCACGACTTCTACCTACTAAATGAATATTGAATTGTCTTTCATTGCCTTTGTTGTTGGCTGTCTCCTTCACTTGTAGTGTCTTTTCCTCATTCCTTTCTGATGATCTATTGATTCTTGCCTCATGAGCCTAAAGCGAGCCCATCAGTTCATCAATAGAGAGTATTGATAGATCCTTAGCTTCTTCTATGGAAGCCACCACATGGTCAAACTTTGGAGTTAAGCTTCTCAACACCTTTACAATTGTTTCATCTGAAATTTTCTCTCCATAGGTACGCATCTGATTGACTATTTCCATTGTTCTTGACAAAAATTGGCAATTGGTTCGCCATTCGTCATGAGCAGAGTTTCAAAATCACGTCTTAGAGATTGCAATTTCACTATTAAGACCTTTGATTCTCCTAGAAACTCTTTTTGTAGAATTGACATGCTTGCTTTAATGTGGTTGCTGCTACAATTCGTGAAAAAATAGTCTCATAAACTGCTTGCTGAATAATGAATAGAGCCTTGGCATCATTTTTCTTGGTTTCTCTTAGTCTCTCATTTTCTTCTATTCTGGGTTCTAATACATCAATAAACCCGTGCTCAACCACTCATATTTCTCACCATTAAAGATTGGTAACAACGGTGCAGGAAGAAAAACCAGCTACTGCCATTTTTGTTTTGTAAAGAAAATAATCACTCACTCTCGTGTTGGCATTAACTTGGCTCTGATACCAAATTTGTTGGAGGAAGGGATATTGAAAGAGATAGCAAAAGATAAAATAGATGAAAGCTGTCGTGCTTTATTATTGTTTGCTGACTCAATACTTAAAAAGTTACACAATTACAATATTTATAGGCTTATACACTAACCAGAAATAGTAAATTATAGAAATCTAAATAAATTCAAATCTACTAACAATCTGTTGAGATATATTATTTATGGAATATATCTTAGATATTATATCTTAATATTCTTTACTTTATGATTTGATTTATAGTATATTTTATTTTNTTATGCATGGACCAAGAAGTAATCAGGGAGGATATTCACTTGTTCCAAATCAAATTGAATGGGACAAGTTACTAATCCTCGAGTCAATCATTGCGGTCTATTTCTAAATCATTTATGCATTGACCAAGAAGTGATCAGGGAGGATAGTCACTTGTTCCAAATCAAATTAAATGGGACAAGTTACTAATCCTCAAGTCAATCATTGCAATCTACTTATGAATTTTGCATCTTTCTTGGAAATTCAATAATTTCTTGAAAGTCTAAAAATGCAAACCAATCAAAGGCAGTCTATTTTTTGGTTTTGCATCTTTCTTGTAAATTTAATAATTTCTTGAAAGTCTAAAAATGTAAACCAATCAAAGGCGGTCTATTTTTTATGGATATTTTCACTACTACGAAGACAAAAGTGTTATTTACCTACACTCTCTTATCAAAGACAACTTGGGTGTTATTGACTACACTCGTAAAGACAAGTTGGATGTGATTGACATACACTCTTCAACTTGAGGGGGAATGTTGAGATATATTATTTATGGAATATATCTTAGATATTATATCTTAATATTCTTTCCTTTATGATTTGATTTATAGTATATTTTATTTTGTTCATAGTATTTAATTATTTTATATTTTCCTCATTTGTACGTATTAGTTGCTAGCTTGTATTCTATTTAAAGGATATCAATATCAATGATTTCTTATCTTATCATTTGATATCAGAGCTTCAGGCTCAAGATCTGATATATGTTTCCTTTGTGTTTCTTCTCAATTTGATTTTTATTTATTTTTATCTTTTTAGTTTTTAATCGACCCAGAGTTCAAAATTCGAATTTTTCTCTATTTAAAATTTTGAGAGGTGAGAATGCTTTCATTTGTGTAAATGAGNATCAGGGAGGATAGTCACTTGTTCCAAATCAAATTAAATGGGACAAGTTACTAATCCTCAAGTCAATATTGCAGTCTATTTATGAGTTTTGCATCTTTCTTGAAAATTCAATAATTTCTTGAAAGTCTAAAAATGCAAACCAATCAAAGGCGTCTATTTTTTGGTTTTGCATCTTTCTTGTAAATTTAATAATTTCTTGAAAGTCTAAAAATGTAAACCAAGCAAAGGCGGTCTATTTTTTACGGATAATTTCACTACTGCGAAGACAAAAGTGTTATTTACCTACACTCTCTTCTCAAAGACAACTTGGGTGTTATTGACTACACTCGTAAAGACAAGTTGGATGTGATTGACATAGACTCTTCAACTTGAGGAGGAGTGTTGAGATATATTATTTATGGAATATATCTTAGATATTATATCTTAATATTCTTTCTTTTATGATTTGATTTATAGTATATTTTATTTTGTTCATAGTATTTAATTATTTTATATTTTCCTCATTTGTACGTATTAGTTGCTAGCTTGTATCATATTTAAAGAATATCAATATCAATGAGAATACACACCTTCCCAATTCAATTTCCATTTCTCATTCTTAACACAATCTCATAAAAACTTGGTACTTTGATTACTTTGAATCATATCTAAACTACTTTAAATCATATCTCGGTTTTGAACACTTTGAATCATATCTCAACTACTTTGAATCATATCTAAACTACTTTAAATCATATCTCGGTTTTGAACACTTTGAATCATATCTCAACTACTTTGAATCATATCTCAACAATAAACCCTTCCGGCCGAAGATAAGTGGTAGGTGGTCCTGCGGAGCTTTCGGAGAAGGGTAGCCTAGTGTGTAAGCACAACAATGAATCACGGTGAACCCTCAGACGACCTATCTAAGATTAAGGGGGAGATCCTCAGTAGTGGTGACCCTTTAACTCTTCCACGGACTGATACATGTTCCTTTTATAATACGAAAGGCTAAAACAATCTTCCTAGATACTAGGTCAAATTAAATCTAGCTAAATCCCTCGACACTAGATAATAATATATATAAAGAAATCTCTTGAATCAATCTCTAGATATTAGGGAATATGTTCCTTATTTAAAGGGATTACATAAATATCTCTTAATTACACAAATATTTCTTAAATCAAGACCATTCCTTCAACTCTTGTGATATGAACCANACAACGGTGCAGGAAGAAAAACCAGCTACTGCCATTTTTGTTTTGTAAAGAAAATAATCACTCACTCTCGTGTTGGCATTAACTTGGCTCTGATACCAAATTTGTTGGAGGAAGGGATATTGAAAGAGATAGCAAAAGATAAAATAGATGAAAGCTGTCGTGCTTTATTATTGTTTGCTGACTCAATACTTAAAAAGTTACACAATTACAATATTTATAGGCTTATACACTAACCAGAAATAGTAAATTATAGAAATCTAAATAAATTCAAATCTACTAACAATCTGTTGAGATATATTATTTATGGAATATATCTTAGATATTATATCTTAATATTCTTTACTTTATGATTTGATTTATAGTATATTTTATTTTATTCACAGTTTTTAATTATTTTATATTTTCCTCATTTGTACGTATTAGTTGCTAGCTTGTATTCTATTTAAAGGATATCAATATCAATGATTTCTTATCTTATCATTTGATATCAGAGCTTCAGGCTCAAGATCTGATATATGTTTCCTTTGTGTTTCTTCTCAATTTGATTTTTATTTATTTTTATCTTTTTAGTTTTTAATCGACCCAGAGTTCAAAATTCGAATTTTTCTCTATTTAAAATTTTGAGAGGTGAGAATGCTTTCATTTGTGTAAATGAGTGTAAAAAGAGTGGCCTAAAATTCCTTGTGTATACTCGTGAGAGTGTGTTGTGAGGTTCTTCGTATTTTCATAACTTATTTTTTGCAGCAAAGCTTCACAATTAGAATCGAGGACGAATCCTCTTGAAGAAGTGGAGAATGATATGAACCAAGAGACATCAATCATACAATATACTTCAATGAAAATGTGAAGAAAATATGTTGAAATTACCGAACGATATTTCAATTCATGCCACATTGATGAAGAATGAAGTTTCATGTTATAAATTTTGGGTGGATTATAATTTAGAGTTATTGTATTTCATTAATGTATTGTATGACTTTTTATTTACATGTTACCATTACGTAATGGTTAATTATGGCCATTAAGTATGAATGTTACAACTCTTGGAATGTCTTTAATAGTTTCATTTTTTAGGCTATATAAAGCCATGTATGTTGTATTTGTAGGTAGACTTGGAAAATATAGTAAAAAAAGCATTTGTGCTCTTCTTTAGCCAATTTCTAAGTTTATTTGCAATTCTATGTAGTTTAGGTGGCATGTAGAATCATTCAAGCTCGACATGATCAATCTTGCTTGTGGAGTGATTCGAATCTCAAACAATGTTCTTGCCTTGCGATATTCGATCAACAAGGTAATTCGAATCTTATTCTCCTTGTAGTTATTCGTTATCTTATCATTTGGTATCAGAGCTTCAGGCTCAAGATCGGATATAATGTTTCCTTTGCATTTCTTCTCAATTTGATTTTTATCTATTTTTATCTTTTTAGTTTTTAATCGACCGAGAGTATAAAATTCAAACTTTGCTCTATTTAAAATTCACACCTTCCAATTCAATTTCCATTTCTCATTCTGAACATGGCATCAGAGCACCGATCTTGGTATTCCTAATACCCCCTTGGACTCAGAGTCCAAGGGGAGTATTAAACCTAAAGCCAAACCCTAACCAATGAGTGAAGCCTTTACAGCTGTTGATCATCCAATATCAAGAATACGTTATAAGCATCTTCAAATTTCTCACCAAGCTCAAAGGTGGTATATTCAAGATGTTCGTATTTTCTTTCACAACCTCTCAAGTGATCCAAAGCACCAATCTTGGTGTTATTATCCACTAAATAATTTATGCATGGACCAAGAAGTGATCAGAGAGGATATTCACTTGTTCCAAATCAAATTAAATTGAACAAGTTACTAATCCTCGAGTCAATCATTGCAGTCTATTTCTAAATCATTTATGCATGGACCAAGAAGTAATCAGGGAGGATATTCACTTGTTCCAAATCAAATTGAATGGGACAAGTTACTAATCCTCGAGTCAATCATTGCGGTCTATTTCTAAATCATTTATGCATTGACCAAGAAGTGATCAGGGAGGATAGTCACTTGTTCCAAATCAAATTAAATGGGACAAGTTACTAATCCTCAAGTCAATATTGCAGTCTATTTATGAGTTTTGCATCTTTCTTGAAAATTCAATAATTTCTTGAAAGTCTAAAAATGCAAACCAATCAAAGGCGTCTATTTTTTGGTTTTGCATCTTTCTTGTAAATTTAATAATTTCTTGAAAGTCTAAAAATGTAAACCAAGCAAAGGCGGTCTATTTTTTACGGATAATTTCACTACTGCGAAGACAAAAGTGTTATTTACCTACACTCTCTTCTCAAAGACAACTTGGGTGTTATTGACTACACTCGTAAAGACAAGTTGGATGTGATTGACATAGACTCTTCAACTTGAGGAGGAGTGTTGAGATATATTATTTATGGAATATATCTTAGATATTATATCTTAATATTCTTTCTTTTATGATTTGATTTATAGTATATTTTATTTTGTTCATAGTATTTAATTATTTTATATTTTCCTCATTTGTACGTATTAGTTGCTAGCTTGTATCATATTTAAAGAATATCAATATCAATGAGAATACACACCTTCCCAATTCAATTTCCATTTCTCATTCTTAACACAATCTCATAAAAACTTGGTACTTTGATTACTTTGAATCATATCTAAACTACTTTAAATCATATCTCGGTTTTGAACACTTTGAATCATATCTCAACTACTTTGAATCATATCTCAACAATAAACCCTTCCGGCCGAAGATAAGTGGTAGGTGGTCCTGCGGAGCTTTCGGAGAAGGGTAGCCTAGTGTGTAAGCACAACAATGAATCACGGTGAACCCTCAGACGACCTATCTAAGATTAAGGGGGAGATCCTCAGTAGTGGTGACCCTTTAACTCTTCCACGGACTGATACATGTTCCTTTTATAATACGAAAGGCTAAAACAATCTTCCTAGATACTAGGTCAAATTAAATCTAGCTAAATCCCTCGACACTAGATAATAATATATATAAAGAAATCTCTTGAATCAATCTCTAGATATTAGGGAATATGTTCCTTATTTAAAGGGATTACATAAATATCTCTTAATTACACAAATATTTCTTAAATCAAGACCATTCCTTCAACTCTTGTGATATGAACCACGACTAAGGAATTTTCATACCTAAAGGCCCAATTACAAAGACGAGAGTCAAGAAGCTACAACAAACCTTATACAGTTATATTATAGCTATGGTGAGCTCATCAAAAGAAATTCTAGAAGACGTTGGAGACCTCCCTTATATGTTATGCAAAGTTGAGTTTCAAGAAAGAGATGAATTAAATGCACTTTAAGTTGCATTTAATGAACTCCGCTGAATTTATGAAAATAGTCCAAGGATGACTAATAAGCACATTTTATTAATTTCATTATTTAATTATAATTTAACTATTTGTTTGTCATATTTAAGCTAGTTTTAAATATAGGAGTTAAGATTATATTGTAACCCACATAGGTTACTATATTCCACCATTAACTAGCCATTCTAATAGGGAGGTTATGGGTATTTCTCACTTACTAGCTCATTTAATTTGGGAATTATGTATCACATAGGTTAAGGTTGTAAAGGCTATATAAAGCCTTCTTTTCTTTGATTAGACATCAGATTTTGGAATTAAGAATAGAATTTCTATTTTAGCTTTGTTGAGAGCTAAACTTTCTTTGCAAATTCTTGTGTTTAGAACTTGCATG
>NW_019268570.1:622034-638003 GCF_002738365.1 Cucurbita moschata
TGTTGAGATATATTATTTATGGAATATATCTTAGATATTATATCTTAATATTCTTTCTTTTATGATTTGATTTATAGTATATTTTATTTTGTTCATAGTATTTAATTATTTTATATTTTCCTCATTTGTACGTATTAGTTGCTAGCTTGTATCATATTTAAAGAATATCAATATCAATGAGAATACACACCTTCCCAATTCAATTTCCATTTCTCATTCTTAACACAATCTCATAAAAACTTGGTACTTTGATTACTTTGAATCATATCTAAACTACTTTAAATCATATCTCGGTTTTGAACACTTTGAATCATATCTCAACTACTTTGAATCATATCTCAACAATAAACCCTTCCGGCCGAAGATAAGTGGTAGGTGGTCCTGCGGAGCTTTCGGAGAAGGGTAGCCTAGTGTGTAAGCACAACAATGAATCACGGTGAACCCTCAGACGACCTATCTAAGATTAAGGGGGAGATCCTCAGTAGTGGTGACCCTTTAACTCTTCCACGGACTGATACATGTTCCTTTTATAATACGAAAGGCTAAAACAATCTTCCTAGATACTAGGTCAAATTAAATCTAGCTAAATCCCTCGACACTAGATAATAATATATATAAAGAAATCTCTTGAATCAATCTCTAGATATTAGGGAATATGTTCCTTATTTAAAGGGATTACATAAATATCTCTTAATTACACAAATATTTCTTAAATCAAGACCATTCCTTCAACTCTTGTGATATGAACCACGACTAAGGAATTTTCATACCTAAAGGCCCAATTACAAAGACGAGAGTCAAGAAGCTACAACAAACCTTATACAGTTATATTATAGCTATGGTGAGCTCATCAAAAGAAATTCTAGAAGACGTTGGAGACCTCCCTTATATGTTATGCAAAGTTGAGTTTCAAGAAAGAGATGAATTAAATGCACTTTAAGTTGCATTTAATGAACTCCGCTGAATTTATGAAAATAGTCCAAGGATGACTAATAAGCACATTTTATTAATTTCATTATTTAATTATAATTTAACTATTTGTTTGTCATATTTAAGCTAGTTTTAAATATAGGAGTTAAGATTATATTGTAACCCACATAGGTTACTATATTCCACCATTAACTAGCCATTCTAATAGGGAGGTTATGGGTATTTCTCACTTACTAGCTCATTTAATTTGGGAATTATGTATCACATAGGTTAAGGTTGTAAAGGCTATATAAAGCCTTCTTTTCTTTGATTAGACATCAGATTTTGGAATTAAGAATAGAATTTCTATTTTAGCTTTGTTGAGAGCTAAACTTTCTTTGCAAATTCTTGTGTTTAGAACTTGCATGCTAGAGTCATTCAAGTAGTATTGATCAAACCTCTTGTGGAGTGATCTGAATCATGAGTTTAGAAATGAGTTTTCTTTACTCTTGATCTTGATCATCAAGGTAATCCGTTCCATACTTTCCCTTGGGTTGATTTCTGTATCATTTGGTATCAGAGCTTTAGGCTCAAGATCGGATATATGTTTCATTGCGCTTATCTCTTTTAATTCTCTTCTAATTTTTTTTCTCAGTTTGTGTAGAATGTTCATATTCTATCACAAAAATATATAACAATATATATATATATATATATATATATATATATATATATTTCTTATGTTCTTTAAAGTGTTAGATCTGAATCTTATCAACACTTTGTTCTTCTTTAAGATCTTCTAAATCAATTTTCTTCTTGGTAAATTGATTAGATTTTGCCAATTAGAAGGAAAAAAAAAAACTCGTTGAATGAAAGAAAGCTTATTGATGTTAAATGTCTTTCTTTTTTCCTCTTGATTATTATATGTGACTCTCATATGTTGCTACGTCTAAATTAGTCCTTAATCATTTTTCTTTTTTTAATTCGTTTCTTTGTTGTTATTCGGATTGCTCCTTTAATACCTTTGTTTATGTGTTGAGTGTGCTGTCTATTCACTTTGAATTGGACCTATCTCTATAACATAGCTCTAAATTACTCTAAATTGTAACCCACCCAAAATTTATAACCATCAAACTTCATTCCACTTCAATGTGACATGAATTGCAACCTCTTTTGATAATTTTGACAACATTTTCTTCACATCTTCATTGAAGTATATTGTATGAATGATGTCTCTTGGTTCATATCATAGCTTGTCTCACATCCCAATTTATTTTTTTTGGAGTGTGATTTGTGAGTGCTCAATTGTGAGGGTGAGTTTGCAAGGGAGTGACACATTGATTCGAGTGTTGAGTGCTAAACACGAGTGAAATACATTTACGAGTGAATACACGTGAGGGAGCGCTTGTGAGGTCCTTTTTTCTTTTACCTTTCTTTTGTAGCATGGAAAATCCTGACGACAATACTGACATTACTAATGCACGATTGAGAGAAACACAACAACGAACCATGGATAGACTAATTCGAGGAATAGAAGAGTTGACTGATCGAATAGGAAGATTGGAGATTCAAAATCAAGCTCGACAGAGGATTCCTACGCCCTCAACCGATACATATGAGGGCGACAATTCTGATCACCACGAGGATAATCCACATGCGATTGGTCATGGCTTGATGCAAGGGAGAGACTATGGAAGAAGGTATCATAATTTACAACGAGTTCCTTATGATGATAGAATTGATCGTAACGTGGGGAGCATCAAATTAAAACTTCCCAAGTTTTATAGCAAAACCGATCTATAGGAGAAGTCAATAGTAGACGCTATATTCCAGTCAATAGTAGACTATGATGAGACTTTTAGTCCAGTCGCAAGGATGGTAACATTACGGACAATCATCTCTTTAGCTGCTAGTAAAGGCTGGAAATTATGGTAACTTGATATGAAAAATGCATGCCTTTACGGAGAGTTGGATTGTGATATTTTTATGGAGCAGCCACAAGGATTTACCTCTAAGGAATATCCTGATTATGTGTGCAGACTTGAGAAGACATTGTACTAACTCAAGCAAGCTCCTCGTGCTTGGTTTGGTAAGATTGCTCAATATCTTAATTTTTTGTGGTTTTAAGTCTTCATGTGCTGATCCGAGCTTATTTGTTAAGAAAACAACAACTGTAGGCAACTTTCTCTAACTTAATGTTGATGACATGATTATTACTGGTGATGATATTGTTGAAATTAGTAGTCTCTAAGATGCCCCGTCTGTTCATTTTGAAATGAAAAGATTAGGTGAAGTGAATTGTTTTCTGGGTTTGGAAATTATAAGAAATGTGATGATTATTTTCTTTCTAAAATAGGATATGCATCAATTTTATTGCAGCAGTTTCGTATGGAAAATTCAAGAGAAAAAACTACTCCTATGGAACCAAATCTCAAATTAGCTAGAAATGAAGAGAAGTCAATAGTAGACGCTATATTCTTTCATCAACTTGTTGGTAGTTTATTCTATTTAACTATCACAAGGCCAGACATTGCTTTTTCAGTAGAAATTGTGTCTCAATTTAAGGATCAACCACATGAAACTCATTTAATTGCAGCAAAAATGATTTTTTGTTACATCAAGGACACTCTAAATTATGGATTAATGTATGAGAAATCAAAGTCATTTTTCTTGAGTGGTTTTGTGGATGCTGATTGGGTTGGTGACATAAACGACAGACCCTCCACAATAGGTTTTTGTTTTATAGTAGGTTCTATGCAGTAAAAAGCAAAGTACTGATGCTTTGTCAAGTTGTGAAGCAGAATATGTAACTACTACAATGGCTACTTAAGAATGTTTGTGGCTCAGGAGGCTTATTCAAATAATGGTGGCAACACTACTTATGGCCTAGAGAATTTGTGATCACTTTGATCATGCTTGAAGTATCTGAAGGGTCAAAGCAAACTAAACCATAGACATACAAATGGGTGGAATTTATTGAAACATCTTTGTATGTCATCAAATATAAGCAAGGTAAGGATAATATGGTAGCTGATGTGTTATCTAAAAGGTACAACCTCTCTACTTCTCTTAGTGCAAAAATTCTTGGATTTGAGCATATTACAAAATTATATAGAGACGACCATGACTTCATAACTATTTATGCATCTTGTCTTGCAAAAAAAGCTGTGGATGATTATTATGTGTTTCATAAATCTTTAATTAAGAAAAGTATGCTTTGTATTCCTAAATGCTCTATCAAAGATTTGCTTTTGAGAGAAGCACATGGTGGTGCCTTAATGGGACATCATAGGATTAATAAAGTTTATAAGATGTTGCATAAACACTTTTTTTGGGCGAAGATGAAGCATGATGTTCATAAGTTTTGTAGCCAATGTTTTAAACGCAAAGAAGCTTAATCTAGATCAGCGCCAAATGGATTGTATACTCCTTTGAATGTACCAAACAAACCTTGGACTAATATATCTCTGAAATTTGTTCTTGGTTTACTGCCCACTAAAAAGGGTAAAGATAGTATTTTTGTTGTGATAGATAAAATTATTAAGATGACTCATTTTTTTTTGCATGCAACAAAATGGATGATGCAAAACATGTTGCTGATTTATTCTTTGAGGAAATAGTTTATGGATTTAATCCACTTGATTTGCTTCCTATTCCTTCTCATCTTTTTGTGAGTGAAGCATACAAATTTGAACAAACATTGCAAAAGGAGGTGAAGGAGAGAATTGAGAAACAAAATTTCTCTAATATTTTTGTGAGTGAAGTTGGTAGCTTTGATCAAAACATTACAAAAGGAGGTGAAGGAAAGGAGGTGATGATTTTTTCTGATTCGGGTTCTCTAATATTTTAAGGAGGTGAAGGAGAGCATTGAGAAACAAAATTTCTCTAATATTTTTTGTGAATGAAGCTGGTAGATATGATCAAAACATTGCAAAAGAATTTCTCTAATATTTTTGTGAATGAAGTTGGCAGATTTGATCAAAACATTGCGAAAAGAGGTGAAGGAAAGGTGGTGATGATTTTTTCTTATTGGAAGACGAATCCTTTTGATGAGGGAGAAGATGATAAGGATCACAGTGTTCCAAATGAACCTATTGCCAAGAAGATTAAAAAAAGGTAGGCAAAGGTCAATTGATTTCAAACCTATCTACTTAGCCACTCAAGCACATCAACATTTGTTGAAAACTATTATTTTTAATTTTATAAATTATATAATGGTCAAATGATCAATTTAACTTCGTCTTTTGTAGAGATTAAAGGAGATCGGGATTAAATCCTGGCCACAAACGTCTTTTATCGGGAGACTATAAATGCCCACAATATGTTATGTAAAAATCAGATTCGTAGATGATTATAATTTCGATCTCAAATTGAGACATTTCCCTTAGAAATCCGAGCATTAATTTTGCCATTTCTAAGTTTCAAGCAATTCTTGTGGTAGAATTGCATCCGAGCCATTCAATCAAGCCTTGATCAAGTTCGATTGTGGAGTGACTCAATTTAGAACAAGGTTCCAAATCTTGCTTCTAGATCTTCGATCATAAAAGGTAATCTAATTCTAGCCTTATCTTTTGATTGATCACAATTTTGTACAAGGAGGTGTTAATTATTTGATTCAAGGGTTTATGCTTCAACAAAAGCTTAGATCATTGGGATGAGGATTAGGGTTGCCTTATTAGAGAGAGTCTGACATTGGCTAATTTAGGCAATGATCATGAGTTTATACAAGTAAGGAATACATCTCTGTTGGTATAAGGCATTTTGGGGAAACCCAAAGCAAAGCCACGAGAGCTTATGCTCAAATTAGATAATATCATATTATTGTGGATGTCTGTAATTCCTGACAAAGACCTGAACGACACTCTTCACTCACACCGACCGATATTTAAATGAAAGGCACTTCAAAGCAACAATGAAAGTGAAACTCAAGATGCCAACAATATCATATTATTGTAGAGATGCATGTGCATGTGAGTGGCCTCATCGACCCACCTATTTGATTTTTTAGGTGGTCGATGAGAGTGGACGTGCAGGAATGGTGCGTCACTAGGTGGT
This sequence comes from Cucurbita moschata, assembly GCF_002738365.1. Classification (NCBI taxonomy): domain Eukaryota; kingdom Viridiplantae; phylum Streptophyta; class Magnoliopsida; order Cucurbitales; family Cucurbitaceae; genus Cucurbita; species Cucurbita moschata. The sequence goes on from NW_019268570.1 coordinate 627,999, forward strand.
CTTACTTATATCCAACTGTTAAAATATCATCACTAGCCCAATAAAGTCAAACCCAATAATTGTATGAGCCCATTTATATTTATGATTTAAGTATTTTAGAATAAAGATAACGAGATATTTTAGAGAAGAGATCTAGATATTTTAGGAAAAAGATTTAGATTCGTTAGGCCTAGATTACGTAGGCTCTAGTATAAATACTCATCTACCCTACCTAGGTTATCAACCCAAAGAAATACAAAGTAGTAGTATTATTCAAAGTGTCTTGTATTATCTTCTTGATTGATGCTAATAAAGAGTGCAAGTATTTCGCACAGAGAGTTGTGTTCAACAATCTGGTATCAAAGCGAGGTTAATGTAGGCTGTCAAATCTCTTGGAATTCATAGTATGCTCTGTAGTTGCAGCGCTGTCTGATCTTCCACATCAGAAACGATTTTTTGAGATTATTAGTGAGTGAGTTTCTTTGTGTCGGGAGTAGTCTGTGACTTTGCAGGTTTTGTGTCAAAATTTCTTGTTTGGTAGTACTGAAGTATTGCCAACACGATGGGTGACTTCCAAATCATAGGAGGAATCAAGAAACTCAACAACAACAATTACAAGACGTGGGAAACATGCATAATGTCCTATTTACAAGAACAGTACCTTTTGGAGGTCGTTGGTGGGAGTGAAACTACTTCACCAGAGGAGGATTCTAACAGTATCTTGCGCAAATGGAGAATCAAAGTAGGCAAAACAATGTTTGCCTTGAAGACCACAATCGAAGAAGAGATGTTAGAACATATTTGGGATGACAAGACACCGAAAGAAGCATGGGACATGTTCGTGATGTTATTCTCAAAGAAGAACGATATAAGGCTACAACTTCTGAAAAACGAGTTGTTGTCAATTTCACAACATGACAAGACGATTGCTCAGTACTTCCACAAGGTCAAGTCGATCTGTCGGAAGATTACTAAACTAGACCCAAAGTCAGCTATTGGAGAATCTCGAATGAAGAGAATCATTATCCACGGATTGCGACCAGAATATAGAAGTTTCATTATTGTTGTACAAGGATGACATTCTCAACCATCACTTGTAGAGTTTGAAAAATTCTTAGTCAGTCAAGAAGCCTTGACTAAACAAATGAGAGTAATCACATTAAAGGGTGAAGAAGAAGCACTCTACACAAGTGAAAGTCGGAGCAGTAATAAGCCGTCTACCAAACGTGAATACAAAAATGGTGACAAAAGAAGAAGCCATCAAGGAACTGCACAACCGGATAACAGAGCCCGGATAAGGAGAGAGAGAGCTTCAATGGCGGAAAAGGCAATTTGAGGAAGAAAGAAGAAAGAGGATGAGCATGGAAGAGAAAATGGAAGAATAAAAGAAAGATTTAGAAATGAAGGTTGAAAGGTTAGAGATGGAAGTGGCTGATTTGAGTGAGAGTTCTTTCTATCTCAAATAAGAGAAGGAAGAGAATGGGAAGGTAATCTCTGAGCTTGTAAAGAAAATTGAAGAAGGTGTGGAGAAAGAGAATGACTTGTTAATGGAGATTGATGCTCTAGTGGACGAGCTAGTGAGGAGGAGAAAGATATAGAGATGCTAACTCAACAGAGAGACTCAACGTGAACCTGAATCGGGTCCAATAGGAGGCAGTGAATTTATGACACACGATTGAGATAATCACTCGTGATAAAGCAGAAATGGAGGAGGCAAAAATGGAAGTGGAAAATTTCGTTGTGGACTTGTGAAGGGAATTGAGTAAACTGAAAGAAACTATGAAATCTGAGTTGAGCGTGGCTGAGACCAAGAGAAATGAGGAGTTGGTGTCTCAAACGGGCTGTTCTCGAGAAGCTCCAAATGAAGTCTTGTTAGAAAAGGACAAGCTTAGTTTGCCACTCAAGGACAATGAGAGAAAATTGAAGAACGGCTTAGGTGGAATCATTGAATATAGCATTTAAGTTTATGGGGAAGTTTCGTTGGAATAAACTTTAGTTTCCATTTTTAGTTAAGTTTAGTGAGTCGCGCAGGAAAAGGCCTAAAAGAAAAAATGAAAGGCCAAGATTTATTTTAGGAATAGTGGGTTTATGGGTTAGAAAATGGTGGCATTGTGATGGCCATATTTAGCTTTTAGAAACCCTATAAATTAGTTTGTTTTCATTGTAAAAGTAGAGCAACGAGAGAAAAAGGAAATACTGAGTTAAAAAAGTACATTGCAATAGAAAAAAGGTTTCTTTCCAGAATTTCTTGTCTCCTTGTCTCTCCCCTCTCGACATCTCCTTCACAAGTACGCGAGTAGTACTTTAGCAAAGCGGTATCGGAGCATTCGATTGTTAGTAAGTGTGAGATTACTTCACAGATTCGTGAGTTTTATTTCAACAAATTGGTTGAAGAAAGAAGAAAAGAGAAATGAACGATTAAGCGAGACTTTGCTTTAGAGACCAATGAACTGAAAGTTTGATTATACAAAAGTTCTTTGAAGACCTCTTGCTTCAGCTTTCCTGCTTATTATTGCTATCACATCAACAGCTTTCGATTTGCTTACTTAGAATGAAGATAAATAATGGGCGGAAAGGCTTTACACAAGACCCTTACGCAGGCGAGAGAGAGAGCCTTCGCTTACCTGCTTGACCGTGACCTCCTATCGTATCTATATCCCCTTTCTTTCCTTCAATTACATCAAGTCTCAATTATACTTCCAACTACCAATGAGAGAAGGCTTGGACGTATAGCAAGAAAGAATAAGAGGTATGACATACGGGAATGGTATATGAAATGAAAGGCTGGAAACAGAGCTGGAGATGAGCGCTAGCCAATGGTTAATACTGAAAAAAGCACCTTAGCAATTACCAGTAATGCCCCTATAGACCTCAGTCTTGTTTTTTGCTAACTTGAGTAACGAACATCGACTATCTCATTAAAGGCTGAATATCCATATCTATTTTTATAGAAGAGAGGTCGACCAACTTTTAGTCGTTCCAGCGATTATGCTCGTTTTAGTCCTACCGTCCACCCCTATCATCTAAATGGAAATAGGTACTTTTGAGCTGATGTGTAACGGATCAAAGCGACCGTTAGTCAGGCTGATCTGTGATTGGTCAAGGCGAGCGAGAGAACACATACCTCCTCCATATTCTTGAAATGGGCAAGACTCTAATACTTCATGCGAGAAGTATATTAGTTTACTGAACAACGTCTTAGATCGTCAATTGATTTATATGCGCAATGGAATTGGAGTGGATAGAGCATTACTCCAAAAAAAAAAAAAAACAGGCATCCCATGAGTATACATGACCTCACTACCTATATAAAGCGTGCATCTCTACTCAGGGAGTAGGTCAAAGCCTTTTATCAAAGTCAAAAGCAGGAATCTGAGAAAACAAGACCCCTAAGAGCGTCTTGTATACTAATTATTCAATCTGAAGATCCCAACAAGGCTGCCAGAGACATCACTAAACCTCCCAGGGATATCTCTTGCAAAGAAGAATTCGTAGAGATTTTTCCAGAACCCTAGTCCAGCCTACCCGACTGATATAATCTAGAATCCACTCTTCACCTGTACTTAACTTAGTAGGAGACGAATTGATATGATAAGGAATCAATACGAGGGGAATAAGATTCGGATTACCTTGTCGATCGAATATCTCAAACCAAGAACACTTTGTTTGAGATTCGAATCACTCCAGAAGCAAGATCGATCATGTCTAGCTTCAATGATTCTTGTTGATCAAATATCTCAAACACTTGTTTGAGATTCGAATCACTCCACAAGCAAGACTGATCATATCGAGCTTGAATGATTCTACATGCAACCTAAACTACATAGAGTTGCAAAGAAACTTAGCCATTGGCTAAAGAAAAGCACAAATGCTTCTTTACTATATTTTCAAAGTCTACCTTACAAATACAACAAACATGGCTTTATATAGCTTCAAAATGAAACTATTAAAGGCATTCCAAAAGTTGTAACATTCACACTTTATGGCCATAATTAGCCATTATGTAAATGTAACCGAAATTAAATAAAAAGTCTTAAAACACAATAACTCTAAATTATAACCCACCCAAAATTTACAACAATCAAACTTTATTCTTCTTCAATGTAGCATGAATTGAAACATCTTTTGATTATTTTGATAACATTTTCTCCACATCTTCATTGAAGCATATTGTATGATTGATGTCTCTTGGTTCATATCATTCTCCACTTCTTCAAGAGGATTCGTCCTCGAATCTAATTGTGAAACTTTGCTGCAAAAAATAAGTTATGAAAATACAAAGGACCTCACAACACTCTCTCACGTGTATACACTCAAGGAATTTTAGGCCACTCTGTTTGCACTCATTTACACAAATGAAGCTCTCATTCTCACCTCTCAAAATTTTAAATAGAGCAAAGATTGAATTTTGAACTCTGGGTCGATTCAAAACTAAAAAGATGAAAATAAATAAAAATCAAATTGAGAAGAAACGCAAAGGAAACATATATCCGATCTTGAGCCTGAAGCTCTGATACCAAATGATAAGATAAGGAATCAATACAAGGGGAATAAGATTCGGATTACCTTGTCGATCGAATATCTCAAGCCAAGAACACTTTGTTTGAGATTCGAATCACTCCAGAAGCAAGATCGATCATGTCTAGCTTCAATGATTCTTGTTGATCAAATATCTCAAACACTTGTTTGAGATTCGAATCACTCCACAAGCAAGGTTGATCATGTCAAGCTTGAATGATTCTACATGCAACCTAAACTACATAGAGTTGCAAAGAAACTTAGCCATTGGCTAAAGAAAAGCACAAATGCTTCTTTTGATATATCTTCCAAGTCCGATTACAAATACAACATAGATGGCTTTATATAGCCTCAAAATGAAACTATTAAAGGCATTCCAAAAGTTGTAACATTCACACTTTATGGCCATAATTAGCCATTATGTAAATGTAACCGAAATTAAATAAAAAGTCTTAAAACACAATAACTCTAAATTATAACCCACCCAAAATTTACAACAATCAAACTTTATTCTTCTTCAATGTAGCATGAATTGAAACATCTTTTGATTATTTTGATAACCTTTTCTCCACATCTTCATTGAAGCATATTGTATGATTGATGTCTCTTGGTTCATATCACGAATAGTGACCCTATTTGTATGCACATTCACAGGGCACGTTCCAAGATCTCCCGCAATGAGAACCTAAGACATGGTTGATTGATGCTTAAACCGATTCATTGAATTAGTTTTGATCAAGCTAATTCTGGAGTGAGTCGTCTTGGAATCTAAAAGTGACCATCATAGATTCCAAGTTCGATCTAAGAGTCATTCATCTTCTAACTAGCTCTTGGTTGGAATCAATTCGTTAAGTTAGCTTTCTTTGTGAACGTTTACAAGTATTCTAGAAGGACCTCTAGCTTTGCAAAATCCAGCATTGTTGGTGCTTGTCATTTGGTATCAGAGCATTTGGTCGACGTTCTTTGGCCGCTCTAGAAATGAAATATCTTTACTATTATTTTTTTTTCCTATCAAGTTTTTAGTCTCTCTTAGTATATCGAAAAGAAAAATCTTTAGAAAAAAATCAGTAGTAAAAAAAAAAATCAGTTCGAAGAAAAAAAAGTATTATGTTCTTATCAATTATTTGAGTTTGTTCAAAATTTTCAAACTCTTGATCCTTGAGATACTAGTCTTAGCTTGTGATCGTTGATCGTTGAATTGGTTATAATCGAGCTTAAAGCAAGATTGCAAAAAAAAAAAAAAAAAGACAGTCTTTACATTCTTGACCTAGTACCAAAAGCCTACCTTTGAGTGTTAAACACGAGTGTCCCTGAGTGAAATTTTTTGCAAAAAGTGTGGAGAGGTCCCTAATATTACTAATAACAAAATGTCGCATAATAGAAAAGGAGTAGCACCAGTACCAGATCTTAATACAACCATTCTTCAAGCAATTCAAGGTATGATGGAAATGATGATGGAAGATAGACAAGAAAGAAGGGCACAACAACAAAGACAAGAACGAGCATTACAAGAAGATGAAGGTATAGTTGTACAAGAAAGACAAGTTGAAGAAAGATGGAGAGGAAGAAATAACCATGCAAATATTATGCAACCTAGAAGGATGGAAAGAGTACATGAAGATAGAGATGGGGGAGTTTAACTCAAAATCTCACCCTTTTGTGGAACGGTAGATTCTAAAGCATACTTGCAATGGGAAAGAAAGACAGAAAATGTGTTTGATTGCAACACCTATAATGAAAATAAGAAGATGAGACTTGCTATTGCCGAATTTACCAATCATGTCGGTGATTGGTACCAACATCTCAAATCCGAGAGAAGAAGAAAAGAAGAGGATCCAATAGAGACTTGGGAAGAACTTAAAGAAGCCATGAGAAAAAGATATGTTCCGAAACATTACGAAAAAAATTTGAAAACTAAATTGCAAGGTTTGAGGCAAGGAACAAAAAGTGTTGCTGAATATTATCAAGAGATGGAGACTATGATGGAAAGAGCATAACATTAGAGAAGAAGAAGAAGATACCATGTCTAGATTCATTGGAGGTTTGAATTGAGAATTGCTCATCTTGTTGACAGAAATCCACCACCATATCTGGAAGACATGTATCATTATGCTATCAAAATTGAAGACCAATTGAAGGAAGAAAAGGAGCATTAAAAAAGGTACACATCACGAACTAACTCCTTTTAAAATTCTAAAACTTGGAATAAGGATAGTTTTGTGAATAGAAATGAATCAATGTCACCAAAAGAAAAGTTTGTGGCTGTTAAAAGAGTGGAGGCTGAGAGTTCCAATAGTAAAAAGAATGAAGCTTCAAAGACGGTAAAGGAGAAGTCTAGTTCTATTCAATGTTGGAAGTGCAAAGGGTTTGGACACATGAGCAAAGAGTGTGTTAATAAAAGAGTTATGGTGATAAAGAATGTTATACTTGATTCAGATGATGAATGTGAGGAAAGTGATTCACAGCTTGTGGAAGAAATCGCAGCATATGATGATAAGTATGTTGAAGAAGGTAATTTCATATCTTTGATCACAAGGAGGGTACTCAAGGTTCAAATCAAGGAAGAGAAATTTGAAGATCAAAGGAAAACTTGTTCCACACAAGATGTTTGATCAAAGGAAACCCATGCAGCTTGGTGATTGATAGTGGAAGTTGCACAAATGTGGTAAGTAGTTTCCTTGTAAAAAGACTTGATATGGACCAAGAGACATCAATCATACAATATGCTTCAATGAAGATGTGAAGAAACTATTGTTGAAATTATCAAGAGATATTTCAATTCATGCCACATTGAAGAAGATTGAAGTTTCATGTTATAGATTTTGGGTGGATTACAATTTATTGTAATTTAGAGTTGTTGTATTTCATTAATATATTTCTTTTATTTCCTTTAGATTACAATTTCATAATGGTTAATTATGACCATTAAGTATGAATATTACAACTCTTGGAATGCCTTTAATAGTTTCAGTTTCATTTTGAGGCTATATAATGGCAAGTATGTTGTATTTGCAAGGAGACTTGGAAAATATATTAAAAGAAGCATTTGTGATTTTCTTTAGTCAATGGCTAAGTTTCTTTGCAATTCTATGTAGGTTTAGGTTGCATGTAGAATCATTCAAGCTCGACATGATCAATCTTGCTTGTGGAGTGATTCGAATCTCAAACAATGTTCTTGCCTTGAGATATTCAATCAACAAGGTAATCCGAATCTTATTCCCCTTGTAGTGATTCCTTATCTTATCAAGACTTCAACTTTCTATCCATTCCCATCCAAAACCATACAAACTTCAATGGTTGACAAACAAAGAAGAAATTAAGGTGAACTCCCAAGCTCTTATTTCTTTTACTCTTGGAAGATATAAAGATGAAGTCCTTTGTGATGTCGTACCAATGCATGCGGGGGACATCTTGTTCGATCGATCTTGGCAATATGATAGAAAGGTAACATTTGATGGTTTGATGAACAAGTATACTTTTACTTTGTGTGAGAACAAATTTACTTTACTTCCATTGTCTTTTTATGGAGTACATTGTGACCAATTGAAATTAGAGAATAAAAGAAAAAAATATGAAGAACAACTGTGGAGAGAAGAAACTAAGGTAAAAGAGAGAGATAAGAGTGAAAAAAAAAAGTGAGGGGCAAAGGATGAGTGAAAACCAAGAAAGAAAAAAAATGTGATTTTGAGGAAAAGAGAAAATGTGAGTTTGGTTATAAGAAAGGGAGAAATGAGGAATATGTTAGCTCAAGAACTATTTGTACTTATGTGCAAAGGAATGTGTTTAGCAATAGAACCAAAAATTAATGATGCTTTGCCAAGTGCTTTTAAGTCTCTTTTGCAGGAATTCAATGACATGTTTCCACATGAAGATGCATGTACATGGTTACCCTCTCTAAGAGGGATTGAACACCAAATTGACTTCGTGCTTGGGGCAACTCTTCCAAATATGGCTACCTATAGGGCCAATCCCACCGGGACTAAGGAGATTCAGAGACAAGTGGAAGAACTCATGGATAAAGGCCATGTTAGAGAAAGCATGAATGTTGAAATTGAAATTGCTCTGATACCAATTTGTTGAAAAATAAAGTCGCTTCGATACCAACCACGAAATAAAAAATTCTCGCTCTGAATTTAACTCGTTAGATAAATCTCACAAAACTTTAAAGGGGGTGTCGAAAGGGGAGAGAGACAAGGAGACAAAGAAGTTCTCAAAAGGTTATTACACATTAACTCAGACAATAAATAGCTTTATGCTTTTCTTTTCTCTCTTGTTCTTTTTCTCTCTGCACACTTTACAATGATACATTGAGCCCCTTTTATAGTTTATTTCTGAGGCTAAGTTTAGCCGTAACTTCCCTCGCTTTTCGCTCTCCCATAAGCCTTTTCCTTTTCAAATTTCATGATGGTCTTTTTGACCAAATAACAAACAAAAAAATCATAATCATTTTTTTCTTCTCTCTCCTGCATTTAATTTTATTTCTCAACAAAACTCCCCCATAAACTTAAATGCTCCTACTCAATGATTCCTCCTGCGCCATTTTTCGTTTTTTCGAGCTCAGTCGTGGTCTCTTCAATTTTCTCTTCTTTTCTTCAAAAGGCAAAATAGGGTTGTCCTCCTCTAGTGAGACTTCATTTGGATCTTCTCGAGAACATCCCATCTGTGACACATCCTCTTCATTTTTCCAGTTCTCAACTACGCTTGATTCAGACATCACGGCTTCGTTCCGTTTACTCAATTCCCTTCATAAGTCCACAGTGGCCTTTACAGCTAGCATTCTTGTTTCCTCCATCTTGGTTTTATCATGAGTGAGTGTCTCAATCGTGTGTCGTAAATTCACTGCCTCCTGTTGGACTTGATTCAGGTTCACATCGAGTGAGTTTCTCTGTTGAGTCAGTATCTCTATATCTTTTTTCTCACTTACTAGGTCGTCCACTAAACCCTCAATCTCCATGAGTAGGACATTCTCTTTCTCCGCACCTTCTTCAACTTTCTTCGTAAGAACAGAGATTGTCTTCTCATTCTTTTCCTTCTCCTGTTTTAGACAGAAGAAATTCTTACTCAGCTCAGTCACTTCCTTCTCTAACCGTTGAACTTTTGTTTCCAGCTCTTTCTTTTCTTCTTCAATTTTCAACCTCTTTCTTCTTTCTACCTCGAATTGCTTTTCCAGCCATTTGGGCTCTTTGTCTTCGAGCTCGGGCTCTCTTGATAAGATAAGGAATCAATACAAGGGGAATAAGATTCGGATTACCTTGTCGATCGAATATCTCAAGCCAAGAACACTTTGTTTGAGATTCGAATCACTCCAGAAGCAAGATCGATCATGTCTAGCTTCAATGATTCTTGTTGATCAAAAATCTCAAGACAAGAATACTTGATTGAGATTCGAATCACTCCACAAGCAAGATTGATCATGTCGAGCTTGAATGATTCTACATGCAACCTAAACTACATAGAGTTGCAAAGAAACTTAGCCATTGGCTAAAGAAAAGCACAAATGCTTCTTTT
>NW_019268570.1:639128-663592 GCF_002738365.1 Cucurbita moschata
TCATCCAAGACTAGATTGATGGTTTCTTCCACCTTCTCTTTCGCTCGACAATCTCTGACATAGTGACCCATTTTGCCACAATTGTAACATCTGTCGGAGATACAATTATTTGCATAGTGGCCAATTTCTGACATTTGAAGCACTGGATGTTGGAAGTGTATCCTTGACCGCGCCCTTGAATACGTCCTCTTTCATGCCAATTTGCTTGGCTCGATAGTCTCTTCTCCTAGTAGTTTTCTTCGTGACTATTACCTTGACCACCTCGACCATTCCCGCAGCTTCTACTATCTCTACCTCGAAAATTTTATGAGTAGAGTATTTTTCCATCCTTTATCGATGCCTTCGTCTAAAGTGCTTGATCGAGTGGTTCCTCCTTCTTTTTCTTGCGTTGCTCGTGTGCCTCGAGAGAACCGGCAATGATATGAACCAAGAGACATCAATCATACAATATGCTTCAATGAAGATGTGGAGAAAAGGTTATCAAAATAATCAAAAGATGTTTCAATTCATGCTACATTGAAGAAGAATAAAGTTTGATTGTTGTAAATTTTGGGTGGGTTATAATTTAGAGTTATTGTGTTTTAAGACTTTTTATTTAATTTCGGTTACATTTACATAATGGCTAATTATGGCCATAAAGTGTGAATGTTACAACTTTTGGAATGCCTTTAATAGAGTTTCATTTTGAAGCTATATAAAGCCATGTTTGTTGTATTTGTAAGGAAGACTTAGAAGATATATCAAAAGAAGCATTTGTGCTTTTCTTTAGCCAATGGCTAAGTTTCTTTGCAACTCTATGTAGTTTAGGTTGCATGTAGAATCATTCAAGCTCGACATGATCAATCTTGCTTGTGGAGTGATTCGAATCTCAATCAAGTATTCTTGTCTTGAGATTTTTGATCAACAAGAATCATTGAAGCTAGACATGATCGATCTTGCTTCTGGAGTGATTCGAATCTCAAACAAAATGTTCTTGGCTTGAGATATTCGATCGACAAGGTAATCCGAATCTTATTCCCCTTGTAGTTGATTCCTTATCGTATCACTCTGTTTGCACTTATTTACACAAATGAAGCTCTCAATCTCACCTCTCAAAATTTTGAATAGAGCAAAGATTGAATTTTGAACTCTGGGTTGATTAAAATCTAAAAAGATGAAAGTAAATAAAAATCAATTTGAAAAAAAAAATGCAAAGGAAACATATATTCGATCTTGAGCCTGAAGCTCTGATACCAAATGATAAGATATGGAATCACTACAAGGGGAGTAAGATTCGGATTACCTTGTTGATCGAATATCTCAAGACAAGAACATTGTTTGAGATTCGAATCACTCCACAAGCAAGATTGATCGTGTCTAGCTTGAATGATTCTGGTTGATCAAATATCTCAATGCAAGAACACTTGATTGAGATTCGAATCACTTCACAAGCAAGATTGATCATGTCGAGCTTGAATGATTCTACATGCAACCTAAACTACATAGAATTGCAAAGAAACTTAGCCATTGGCTAAAGAAAAGCACAAATGCTTCTTTTAATATATTTTTTAAGTCTGCCTACAAATATAACATACATGGCTTTATATAGCCTCAAAATGAAACTACAAAAGACATTCCAAAAGTTGTAACATTCATACTTAATGACCATAATTAGCCATTATGTAAATGTAACCTAAAGTAAATAAAATGTCTTAAAATACAATAACTTTAAATTACTTTAAATTGTAACCCACCCAAAATTTATAACCATCAAACTTCATTCGTCTTAATGTGACATGAATTGCAACCTCTTTTGATAATTTTGACAACATTTTCTTCACATCTTCATTGAAGTATATTGTATGAATGATGTCTCAGTTCATATCACCTTGGCAGCTTAGCTTCTCTGCTTCAATCCTTCTGTGGAACTCCTACACCTATATGACCTGACCGACCTTCTTTCACAGTAAACGAGGTAACTGGATGAGAAAGTGTTGAAAGACTCCTTGTTCGTTATCCTTCCTCGGAACCCATATTCCCTGAGCTACTGAACCTTGACAGTCGGTAAAAGACAGAGAAAGCCGAAACCTTAAACCTTTGACTAATGGAACTCGGTAAACTGGAGGATGATTCTTTCTTTCACGGGGGTTGAGCTATGAGATCACTCTGTCTGAGTCTTCTTCCTAAACTCCGGACCCTATCCTGAATCAGATGGAACTCTGAACCTCTCCCTGTTTATGAATGAACTAACTGTAAAAGAAGAATCAAGACTAACGAGACTTTCCTGAGCTACTTCACCTTTACCGGAGAGGAAATACAAAGAAAAGAGCTAGTGAAACTGGAAGGAACCTGACGAGAATGAAATCTGGGAGAGTCCATTCATTAGCGGCAGCGGCTTTACCTTGGTTACTGTGAAAGAAAGAAGAGAGATGAAACATTAATGAGACTTGTAAGTGAAAGAAGGGGGACTCAAGATGAATGAGAGTGAACTCATTCGCCCTACGGGTCTCACAGCTTCGCTCCTCTCCCCCTTGGTTGAGCAGCTTGGCTCCTTTTCCGGAACCTGACGAGAAAGAAGAAGATATTCCTTTCTTTACAGGAGAGTCAATTCGTCATAGAAAGAAGGAACCTTTTCCTGATGGAACTGTAAACACAGACTCAACTCAATGAGACTCAACCTATCCTTTCTTTCCCTGAAAAGACAGTAAACGAAGAAAAACGAAACCTTAACTCTTTGGGGTAAATAGGTTAATCTTCTCTTCCCTCCTGGCCTGGACTTCTGGTCTCTGATCTTTTCTTTCCTCTGGCTGATTGAACAAGGTAACTAGGTAAGCTAGATGAGAATCTCCTTCCTCTGAACCTCTCTCTTCTTTTTCTCCTTTTCCTATTTCTTCTGGAATAGTAAACTAAGCCAAAACGAAAACAAGATGATTTCTCCGGCACTCCTTGTTCCGTTATTGTGAACCTCTGCCTTCTTGAACCTATGGATTCTTGAACTGTAAACAAGGTGATTGTGTGTCTTTGCTCCTTCCCCTCCCCTGTCGGTAAAGCAGCTTCGCTCCTTCCCCTCCCCTTGCCTTATTTCAGTCGGTAAAGCAGCTAATTCATTGACTCTGACTGCTTGCTTCTCTTTATTCTTGAACTCAGGTTTCACTTCATTAGGTAAACTGGATGAGACAGATTGAACTCGGTAAATGGGTTGATTCAGTAGCTAATGAATTTCCTCTCCTGTAAACAAGGGGTTCTCACTATTATAGTCTGATCTTTTCTTTCCTGAACCTTCAAAGACGAGGTAAATGGGCTTCTATCCTGAACCTCTCCCTATTTATGAACTATAACCGAAGAAGAAAGATTAATGATCGATCCTTCGCCTCGGCTTCTTTCTGTTCTCCTGTCTTTTACTCGGTCTGTTCTCTTTGCTCCTACAAAAACTCATACGGTGTGTGTCTCCTACTCCTGAATCTCGTAAACTATGGGTCTCTCTCACAGCTGAGCTCAATCACCTGTCGGTCTCATTGCTGTCCTTCTTTGTTGAAAACTGCTCTTTCACTCTGTCTTCGTCTTCTCTCCTTTACCAGATAGATGGAACTATAAAGACTGAAGCAAGACAAGATGCATTAGAGTTTACGGTCAGTCTCGCTACTTACTCCGGAACCGGAACTCAAGACTCAAGACTCAACCTTCTTGACTCCTCTTCCTACTTACTTATTCCTGAACCAGAAGGAAAGACTCTCGATTCATTCTCAGTCACCTGATGGAATTGTAAACAAAGCCGAAACAGAAATTCTCTATCCTTCCTTTTCCTTTTCTTTTCCCGATATGACCTGATTCACCTATTTCTTCTTTTTCTTGTCTTTCTCCTTCAACTGACTCAACTCCTTATTAATAAGATAGAACTATTGAAGGAACCCGATTTCCCTCTGTTTCTGTCTTCACCCCTTCACCTCGTCAACTTGGTTTCATGTCTTCGACCCTGAACCTTATACGATATTCCCTTGCCTTCACTCTTTCCAGGGGGTAGTCAATTCATTAGTTGCTTTACAGTCTCACTACTTAGCTTACTCCTATTAAGAAATTCTCCTTCAATCCTGAACTCGGTAAAAGACAAAGAGTAAGATGCAGAAGAAGAAAATGAAGGAAGAAAGAGAAGCTCCAGAACCCTGACCTATTTATTCTTTGAACTGTAAACTAAGGCTCCACGAAAGATTCATTCTAGTTAGTTGTAGAACTTCACTCTTTCCGCGGAACCGATATTCCATTCCCTCTATATATTTCCTTTATTAATTCAATCCGTAACCTATTGCGAAAGAATAAGAAGAAGATATTCCTGTCGAGTCTATGAATGGAAAGAAGGAACCTCTGCTTCGTGCTCAATCACCTATGGTGTGGTGTAAAGCTACTTGGCTCCTGACCCTTAAGTAAGTCAAGGCAAAACTCCTATTACTATTGATTCTTTCTCTTTTATAGTGTTTGAAAGAAGAAAGCGTCACCCTCCCTTAGTTAGTAAAGAAGAAAGCTAAACAAACCCTTACTCTTTTACTCTATTTCTATAGTGTTTGAAAGAATCAATTCATGGCTGAAGAAGATATTATCTTTGACTGCTCTGCTCTCGCTATCGGTCTCACAGCTCCAACTGGGTAAAGCAGCTGATCTTAATCTGCCCTCATTCCCTTAACTACTGAACCTTTACAGTCTTTGTTTGAAAGACTCAAGCAAGAAGCATTCTCCTTTACAGTTAGTTAAAGAATAGAAGGAAGGAGTTAGCAGCTTGACAGTCAGCCGAGGAAAGAAAAGAGATAGTTCAACCAAAACCAAAGACGATATGACCTCCCCTGAACTTTTACTGTCGAGCTACTTACTCCTATTTATTCTATTCCTTCTCCTTCACCTGACGAGTCGAGTAAAGAAAAGAGAATTGAAAGACTCAAGCAAAAACTTTTGACTTCCCTATCTATTTTTCAGGTCATTGAACTCTGAAACATAGGCTGGATGAGAAGAACCTTCCCCTTCACCTCGTAAACTCGGTTTCACAATTGCATTGCCTGCCCCTCTACAACTCGGTTTCACAATTGCATTGCCTACCCCTTTCCTTTGACTCTATTGTCCGAACTACTGAACCTACTTATTAATGATCAATCACGCCTGACCCTATGGATTCTTTAAGGAGGTAAAGCAGCTAATGAATTTACTCCTCTCCTATAAACAAATTCAATGAAAGGATGTTTGCTTCGCACCTCTCCTCTTCTTGTCTGTCTCACTGCT
Source organism: Cucurbita moschata (assembly GCF_002738365.1). Taxonomy (NCBI): domain Eukaryota; kingdom Viridiplantae; phylum Streptophyta; class Magnoliopsida; order Cucurbitales; family Cucurbitaceae; genus Cucurbita; species Cucurbita moschata. The sequence continues at coordinate 644,370 of NW_019268570.1, forward strand.
TGGTTGGTTCTTTTCTTTCTCCTTGACTACTTCAGGAAGGAACCTTCTTTCTTTCACTCTGATCTTTTCCTCGGTAAATAGAATAGGTGTTGAACTTGACTCAATTCCATTCCTTGCAGCTCAATCACCGGCCCCTTCTTTCTTGAACTTCTCTTGATCCTCCCTCTGCCTGCCTACTTACTTCCTCATGAACCTCTCCCACTGGTCTTCTTCGACGATATTCCCTTGCCTTCTGGAACTCTTTGACTCTATTCCTTCCTGGATGTAATTGGTAAACTCATGAACCTCTCTACTTCTGATGATCTTACCTCCTTCACCTGTCCAACTGAGTAAAGTGGCTGGCTTCGCTAAATCACCTGTCGGTCTCATAATTCGATTGCCTGAACCCTCTTTCACTCAGTCTTGAACAAGGGAAAGCCGCTAATTCATTGACTCACTCTCCCTTTTCCGTCATTGAACAAGGTAAATAAATAGAAACAGTAAGAAAAGAAGAAGAAAGATGAATTAGAGTTGTAGAACTTAACTCAATCACCTGAACCGATATGACCTTCTTTCACTCTTTCAAAAGCTGGTTGGTTACCTCCTACAGTCGATCCGCTTCGCTCCTCTCTGTCTTAGCCTTTCTTTCACCGTACTACAAGTGGCTTGGCTTCGCTCCTTAGCTGCATTTCAAGACAAAACAAGAAGGGGGAGACTCAACTCCTTCTCCTCCGGATCCTATTTATTCAGGAACTGTAAACACTCAATCAACTCCTTATTCATTAGCCGCTTTACTATCTAGCTCCTTACTCCTATTAAAGCTGCTTCGCTCAATCACTTGTCCCTTCAAAGACTCTTTCCCTCGGGTTGAACTATTCTTTCACTCCTTCCTGTAAGAAAGATGAATTCTCCCTTCTTGTCTGTATTCTTGACCAGCTCTTTCTCCTTCCCTTAGCTCCTTCTCTTTCTTTTCTCCTTGATTGCTTGCTTGAACTCACTGTAAACAAATTCAAGGATGTTCGCGCTTCGCTCATTTGTCGGAATTATTGGCCTCATTGCTTCGCTCAATGACTTGTCCCGGATTGAACTGTAAACACTCCTTATTCGTTAGACTGAACTCTGTTTCACCTTTTCCTCTCTCTAGTCCCTGACCTACACCTTTGACTCTATGACTTGACCTGAATGAGGTAAAGCAGCTAATTCATTTACTCTGCCCCTAAACAAGAAGGAAAGACAGAGAAGGTCATTCACCTGACCCTACCCCGATATGCCCTTGCCTTATTTATGGAGGTAAAAGACAAAGAGATGAATTCGACTTAACTCCTTTCTTTGTTCCATTATTGTGAGTTATGAGAATGAGGTAAAGCTCCTTCCCCTCTATTCCTTGACCGAAAGCTCCTATTGATGAATGAGACTTTACGGGAGAGTCAATTCATTCATTAGCTTAACTCCGGAACAGGAATGAAATCCAGGAGACTCCTTATTCATTCTCGTTTACAGTCGAGTAAATAAAAGGAAAGACGAAACAGGAACAGGAAGGAAAGACTCTCAATTAAACTACTAACCTCTCACCTCGTAAACTCGGTTTCCCGATTTCATTGCCTTCCCCTGCATTGGACTGGTTGAACTGTAACCTCCTGGCTGGCCTATTTATTACTTCTTCCCCTTCTTGCTTGAACTCAGTCTTGAACTCGGTCTGCTTGCTCCTTCCCCTGATTTTACAAGGTAAAAGAGAAAGGAAAGACTAACGATGAATTCTCCTGACCCGGAAGGAAAGAAAGAAGGGAAACAGAAGGTAGAGTTCTATGAATGACGGAACCTGAACCGTAACGGATAGAGAAAGAAGGTAGATGACAGATTAAAGAGAGTTGTAAGTCTTTGTTTGAATAAATGAATGAGTTAGCAGCTTGACCTTACCTTGCCTTTGGAAGGAATAAATAGGGAAGGGACATCAGGCAGGTTCAGAGTGTCGGTTTCTTCTTCTTCTTCTTCTTCTTCTTTTCCTCCAGTTGTTTACCTCGTTCAATCAAAAGGGTTAAGCTTGAGTCTCATTCATCCTTCTTACAGTCGAGTAAAAGAGTGAGTTCAATCAGCCTACTACTCTTTACCCCGAGTTTCCTGTTCAAGAATCCATAGTAGAAAGAAGAAATAGCAATAGGTTCAGTAGTTCAAATGAATAAGGTAGTAAATAGGTTAAGGGAAGGTAATACAGGGGAAGTCGCTCACTTCACGCCAACCCAATCTCTACAGGTGAAAAAAGGTATTGAAGATAGAGTTTAATCAGTTAGAGAAGAAAATGAACGCAAAAGAGGAAGGTAATACTGTCAAAGGTCAAGGAAAGAAAAACTCACACTAGAAAATAAAGAGAAAGAAAAGAGATTCGAGACGACCTACCTATAGCGAGAGGAAAGAAAAGAGACCGTGTAAAGGTTGTTCAGGTTCCGGCATATAGTAGAATTGCTTTACCGCCAGATGATTGAGAAGGTAAGTTGGATGAATCCCCCGCTCTACCCCAAATTCTTCTTTGTCTGACTGACTCTCATTTGCTTTTGAAGTTCAATCTGGTAATACAGTATAAGGGTAGGGAAGGATTAAGTCTTAGGAACCGAGCTGAGCTCAAGCTATCTATTTGACTCTTCTGCCTGTAAATTCTATTTGTTTAAAAAGCCTAGTTACAAAGAAAAGAGAGGTGAACGAGTCGACTATTAATCTTTCCTTAAACCTTCCTTCCTTAACAGAATAAGGTAATGGAATTGGGAAATCAAGAGGTGAATGAGAAAGAGAAGAAAAAGAGAAGTAGCAAAGCCTATGTTACCTTGTCTTTGAATAAAGAGGAAATTCAAGTATAAGGTGTAGGTCAGGTTAAATAAAGGGTTCCGGAGCGAAGCTACTCGACCAATAGATATAGACAGAGGATTTAATTGACTCAACAACTGTATTTGTTTGTTCGTTTTGATTTCATATTATCGTCTTCTTCTTCTTCTGTAAAGGTAAATGAGTTTACCGAGTTTACAGTCTTTGAAGGAAAATCCTCTAGCGAGAGGAAAGAATATCGAAACCCTACTAGTGAGAGAAGAATTGTTTGTAAAGATAGAAAGGAGTAAGCAAACAAAAAAACTGCTACTGATCAGAACTACCTTATTAGTTATTAACCTGACCTTATTACTTCTGACTTTCATTCATGATGATTTGATTACGAGACTGATTCTTCCTTTATGCCGAGAATCCGAAAGGAAGAAAAAGAGAAAGACTAAACAAATGAAAGAGAAAAACCAACCGGTCAAAGCGTGACCAATAGAATAGGAAAGAAAAGAGACTGAGGTTCAGTAGGGAATCAATCAATCAATCCCCCTTTCCCTATTGATTCAACAAAATGCCAATAACGAATACCCAAAACAGCTAACATCTTGAGACATTGTAGAATAGGCTGGCTAAACTTCTATGGTGAAGGAGAAAGAACCAAACCCCTCTTCTCTTCTCTTTCCTTCCGACAATCCTACTATACTTTTTCATTCAATATTGACTTCCTTAAATCAACCTGACGAAAAAGAATAAGAAAAAACGGACTAAAGCGAGTAGCGAAGCCACCTTGTTTGTTTACCGTGAGTGAAAGAAAAACAAAGTCTCATCCCTAACAACTAAACTCAATGATAATAATTCTTCTCTTTGACTTCCAGCTGCTTCTCTCCTAATTTATTCTTCGCGTAACCCAAAGGCATAAATGGATAGCTTCCTTCTCGAGTCACCCTTAGTTTCTCACTAAGCAAAAGAGGAAGTAGAGTCTTTGGTTGATGTAGGCATTGAATGAATTGAAAGCTCTCCTGTTCCGGATTGTTACAGAATTGACTCTCTCTCCTCCCCTGGAAAGAAAGGTTCTTCAAATAGCTTTACCTTGAGAAATCTGTCTCATGAGTTCAATCAGGTGAAGGGGAAGTAGTGAAGTGGAATGAATCTCTTTTCTTTTAACGACTCTGACTCTAAAGGATATGATAAGCGCCTACAATGCTGGAATTTACAAAGCTAGAGGTCCTTCTAGAATCCTTGCAAAACGCTCACAGAGAAAGCTAACTTAACGGATTGATTCCAACCAAGAGCTAGTTAGAAGATGAATGACTCTTAGATCGAACTTGGAATCTATGATGGTCACTCTTAGATACCAAGACAATTCACTCCAGAATTAGCTTGATCAAAACTAATTCAATGAGTCGGTTTAAACATCAAAACTAAAGCAAGGTTTGAAAAAGAATAACACCAAAAGGGTATCAAGAAAACACAAAGATTTTTTCTGTATTCAACAAAATCCCCCAAACATGAGTATTACATGCCTTTAAATAGGCCCAAAAGATAATCCTAACAAAATAAAGTTCAGCCACCAACCACTAATAAATGCTATTAAATACAAATTGAAGAATATAAGGCAATCCCTACAAACTATTAATAAATGCTATTAAATATAAATTGAAGCAAATAAGGCATTAATAAATTGTCTTAATTGGTAGTTCAACTACCAAAGGCAAGTCTTCTAATCACTTTCCAATGTCAGCCACTCTGATATGAATCCAACAACTGATCACTTCCATGTACCCGAACGGGCAATTACAAGAAGCAATACAAAGAAGATTCAAGAATCAAATCAAGAAAATAATGGAGTGACTGATATTGGAAAATAATTAGAAGACTTGCCTTTGGTAGTTGAACTACCAATTAAGACAATTTATTAATGCCTTCTTTGCTTCAATTTATATTAATAGCATTTGTTAATAGTTTGTATGAATTGCCTTATATTCTTCAATTTGCATTTAATAGCATTTATTAGTGGTTGGTGGCTGAACTTTATTTTGTTAGGGTTATCTTTTGGGCCTATTTAAAGGCACGTAATACTCATGTTTGAGGGATTTTTGTTGAATACAGAAAAAATCTTTGTGTTTTCTTGATACCCTTTTGGTGTTATTCTTTTTCAAATCTTGCTTTAGGTTTGATGTTTAAACCGATTCATTGAATTAGTTTTGATCAAGCTAATTCTGGAGTGAATTGTCTTGGTATCTAAGAGTGACCATCATAGATTCCAAGTTCGATCTAAGAGTCATTCATCTTCTAACCAACTCTTGGTTGGAATCAATCCGTTAAGTTAGCTTTCTCTGTGAGCGTTTTGCAAGGATTCTAGAAGGACCTCTAGCTTTGCAAATTCCAGCATTGTAGGTGCTTATCACACTCCATTATTTTTTTGATTTGATACTTGAATCTTCTTTGTATTGCTTCTTGTAATTGCTCGTTCGGGTACATGGAAGTGATCAGTTGTTGGATTCATATCAGGATAGATAGTAAAAGGAGTTAACAAGAATGAATAAAGAGGAAAAGCAAAGGAAGAAGATGCGGACAGAGTAAAAGAGAGTTCGGGATCATTCTTGCTTGTTTCTTACATTACAGTCGAGTGAGTGAAAGAAAAGGGTGAAGGTTCAGTCTAATGAATAAGGAAAGTAGGATTAACTTATGAATTACCCTTGCTTGTGATGAAAGAGTGAAATCTGGTTCCGGTTCCTTTATAGAATAGAAGCTGATAGTTTAGGAGGGTCAGTCTCATTAATGATTCTTGTTAAGGATATTTAGTAATAAATTATAGTTTACCATATATATTATATTTGATATTTTATTATAAAGCAAATATCAGATATTTGCTTATTACCATAGGTATCTTTCCATTTATTGTTATTTCCATTTATTACTATTTTCATATCCTTGTAATTTATTTGATTATAAATAAGATAACTTTCACATCATTTAGGTGTGATGGATTCAGCAAACATTCACATGGTATTAGAGCCATTTTGGTTTAGCAACCCATATTGATAAGATAAGGAATCAACTACAAGGGGAATAAGATTCGGATTACCTTGTTGATCGAATATCTCAAGCCAAGAACACTTTGTTTGAGATTCGAATCACTCCAGAAGCAAGATCGATCATGTCTAGCTTCAATGATTCTTGTTGATCAAATATCTCAATGCAAGAAAGAACACTTGATTGAGATTCGAATCACTCCACAAGCAAGATTGATCATGTCGAGCTTGAATGATTCTACATGCAACCTAAACTACATAGAATTGCAAAGAAACTTAGCCATCGTCTACAAGAAAAGCACAAATGCTTCTTTACTATATTTTCCAAGTCTTCCTTACAAATACAACAAACATGGCTTTATATAGCCTCAAAATGAAACTATTAAAGGCATTACAAAAGTTGTAACATTCACACTTTATGGCCATAATTAGCCATTATGTACATGTAACCGAAATTAAATAAAAAGTCTTAAAATACAATAACTCTAAATTACTCTAAATTATAACCCACCCAAAATTTACAACAATCAAACTTTATTCTTCTTCAATGTAGCATGAATTGAAACATCTTTTGATAATTTTGACAATCTTTTCTTCAAATCTTCATTGAAGCATATTGTATGATTGATGTCTCTTGGTTCATATCACATATCCTTTCTTTTCAATGGCTTTTGAAATCTTCTACTGTTCTTCTCCACCACCACTGCTGGCTTTGACGCCGCAGGGGCAGTTGTCATGGCTGCCACATGCAGAGCCGATTGATTACTCTTCGGCTCCACCCTATTGACCTCTAAATCACCTTTCGTCATACTCTGTACATACAACCTCACCTTTTCCAACCCAATAGGTTTTCCCCTTGGCCAAATAGTCTCTCTCATTTTCTTCCCAATCAACCCTTCATCCTTCACAGAAACCCTAATCTCAAGATCCTCATCAGTGTTCTTTTCAGAAATATACGGAATCTCGACAAGCCCATCAACCTTTTGCAGAGATTTACCTTCGGAATTTGGGTGCCGCACTGGCCTATTCGCCAACCAAGTTGCCACCGCCCTTCCTGCCAAAATTGGCTCCTTCGCCCAATGTGGCAACTCTTCCGACTGCCCTTCTCGCCAAAATTGGCTCCTTCGCCCAATGTGACGACTCTTCCGGCTTCAACATTGTCTTTGTCCCTTGCTCTAGGTTTCCCCTTCTACTTCTTGGGGTTTGACATATTCTCACTAGAGCCAAGGCAGCATCGTCGCTAAGCGACAATCCCTCTTTATGGGTTAGACATATTCTCGCTGAAGCCAAGGCAGCATCGCCGCTTTTCGATGGCCAAGAAAGTGTTTCTCTACGCCTCCTCTAAACCAGGTTGTTGACATCTTCACGAAAAGTGTTTCTCAACCTCTTTGAATTTTTCAGATTCAAGCTTCACGTTCGTTTAAATCCGACGCTTAGCTTGCGGTGGGGTGTTAAGGATATTTAGTAATAAATTATAGTTTACCATATATATTATATTTGGTATTTTATTATAAGGCAAATATCAGATATTTGCTTATTACCATAGGTATCTTTTCATTTATTGTTATTTCCATTTATTACTATTTCCATATCCTTGTAATTTATTTGATTATAAATAAGATAACTTTCATGATAAGATAAGGAATCAATACAAGGGGAATAAGATTCGGATTACCTTGTCGATCGAATATCTCAAGCCAAGAACACTTTGTTTGAGATTCGAATCACTCCAGAAGCAAGATCGATCATGTCTAGCTTCAATGATTCTTGTTGATCAAATATCTCAAACAATTGTTTGAGATTCGAATCACTCCACAAGCAAGATTGATCATATCGAGCTTGAATGATTCTACATGCAACCTAAACTACATAGAGTTGCAAAGAAATTTAGCCATTGGCTAAAGACAAGCACAAATGCTTCTTTTGATATATCTTCTAAGTCTGATTACAAATACAACATAGATGGCTTTATATAGCCTCAAAATGAAACTATTAAAGGCATTCCAAAAGTTGTAACATTCACACTTTATGGCCATAATTAGCCATTATGTAAATGTAACCGAAATTAAATAAAAAGTCTTAAAACACAATAACTCTAAATTATAACCCACCCAAAATTTACAACAATCAAACTTTATTCTTCTTCAATGTAGCATGAATTGAAACATCTTTTGATAATTTTGATAACCTTTTCTTCACATCTTCATTGAAGCATATTGTATGATTGATGTCTCTTGGTTCATATCATTTCACACCATTTAGGTGTGGTGGATTCAGCAAACATTCACAATTCTTCTTCAGTAGCACAGCGAACATCCTTTCATTTGTTGGAGAGGTATAGGAGTAAACTCTAATGAATCTTGAGTTGCGGAGTTTAGTCTCTTTAGCAAGTAGTGGTTGGATTCAAAGCAGGTGTTAAAGATTCTAACTAAATTGACTTATTAGACTCCTCCTTCATATGAAACCAAAGATACTGGGATCGTGCATTACGAGTAACTGCTCAACCGGGAGTAGTTAGTTCCACCCGAGGAAGCAGGGGACACTATAGCTGCTGATGCTGAATCTTATACTGGTACATGGACAACTAACTGTGTGGACCGATGGGCTTACCTGTCTTGATCCTTACCTTAGAAAGGACGATGCTATGGATGTTCCTGCTGAAAATCAATATATTGCTTACTTATCTAGCTGCTTATCCCCTACTAGACCCTTTTGCAGAAGGTTCTGTTATTGACTGACTTCCATTGTGGTTAATTAGATTCCAAGGCTTCGCGTGCTCTACGTCTGGAGTATTTGCCGAATCCCTACCCCTACTACTTATATACACTTTCCAAGGCCCCACACCTCCCTCATGGTATCCACGGGTTGAAAAAGATAAGTTGAACAAGTATGTATGGTTGCCTTCTCTCTATTGGGATGTACTATATAAACCTAAATTGGGATTTTATCCGCTAAGAATGAATTATGGTAGTAAGAGCTACAGTTTATGAATGTCTACAATGCTACTGCAGATGCGAAGACATGATGAAAAGGGCTATACTTGCTCGAGATGAGAATTGGGAGTTCCGATCGTAATGCATGAATATTTAACTGGGGGATTCACTGCAAATCCTAGAAAGAAAAGAGCTACTCAAAGAGAATATGTATGCTTTACAGAATGAAAGAAGGTAAAAGAAAGACAAAGAGAATGAATCTTGAGTTGAGCCTTTCCCGAGTTCAAGAGCTACTTCATCTATATACCTGATGTTTGAGCGAAGCAACCTTGTTTACTGTGTTTCAAGGTTCAGGATAATGATGAGTAAAGGTGCGAAGCAGTGAGACCGATCCGAGTTTACCGCCAGAAATAAGGGAAAATGGACTCTTTTATCCCAAAAAATAGGGAGAAGATAGAAGAAATTCATTATTGGTCCTTAAAAAGGATCATGAATCAGAGAATATCGGTTCAGTAGCTAATGAATTTACGACTGTCAAGTCTCATTAATTTAATCTTTCGGTTCCTCTTTGGTTACCAGTTCTTCAAGCAAGGGAGAGGAGTGAAATCAGGGTTACGGTTCAGGCAATGGAATTGTGAGACATATAATGGGCGAATAAGCTCAGCGTAGAAACCTTACGGGAAAAGGCAATGGAGTTGTGAGACCGATAGGGTCAGGAAGTAGCTCTTTTTCGGTTGAGTCTGATTTGACAGTGAAGGGAGAGGTTCAGAGTGTTTGACAGGCTAAGATAGAGAGGAGGTAACCAACCAGCTTTTGTTGAAGGAGCGAAGACGAAGACACACAATCACCTTGCTTACCGTTCAACAAGGGAAGTCCTATCAGGGTCAGAAGTAATAGTCCTGTTCTCTCTCGTGAATAAGGGAAGGGGCATTTATCTTTGTTTACAGTTACAGAAGAAATAGGAATGAATAGGAGAAATAAGTAATAGTCCTGTTCTCTCTCATTCATCTTGAGTTCGTTCAGTCTTTGACAAGGGAGAGTCCATTCATTAGCGACTTCTTTACCTCGTTCAATCAGTCTCATTCATAAGGAGAAAGAAAGAAGAATATGCTTTACCTCCTTCTCTAATAGTTCCATCCGAGTAAAAGGGAGAAAGAGAAGTTCAAGAAGGGTCCGACGAAGGGGATCGAATTGTGAGACCCGGAGGGCGAAAGAACGAAGCGGCTTTACACCTCAATAAATAAGGTTATTAAGTCATATCGGTGTAGGAGTAAAGGTTCGAGATTGAATATGATAGATTCTTGAATAGTAAAGGATCCTGATTCGTTTCGTCTTCACTCTCATTAATCTTTAGTCTTTCAATTCTCTTATCTTTTCTTTACTCAGCAGCCAACTAATGAATTGACACTCGCCAGTCAAGTAAAATACAATCCACCAAAGAATAGGATCTCTGTACAGCATCATTGTGGTAAAGGTCATAATGCTAGTAATTACCGCAGGGCATAGAGGGGGAGGGAGGTCATAAGCGTCTATACCGTCAAATCTATTTTCGAGGGAATGAAAGATCTATGGTCGAATCGTAACCACAGAATAGTACCCTAATCGAAATGCCTACATTTGTCTCATAGACTATGGGGTGAGAAAAGATCTATTTTACCAGAGGGGCTGTCTGGGCTCTATCTAATTGGAGATACCATTGTTTCTGGTCCAGAAGTGTTTCTATCAAAATGGGAAATGACCTACCTTTGAGTGCGGTTTGAACTATTGATTTCCATAATTGTAAGTAACCCATTAGGTTTAGGACGAAAGGAGCACTGATTCAATTTGAATACCTCCACAGGATATACCTCAACAGAAAAGGTAAGAGTAACAGGAGCAAGTGATTGAGTTCAGTAGTTCCTCATATCAAATGACTACTCTAGAGATAAAGTAATATGGAGAAGACCAAATTGTTTCAAGCATCAACAGAACTAGAAGGGTCCCTTGTTTCAAAGAGAGGAGGCCGGGTTATTAACTAACATTTCTTGAATTTGCTGGTCAGAGTTGAAAGCTAAGCAGTGGTAATTCTAAGAAGGAGGATTCTCGAGAGTCAAAATAGAGATGTCCCCTTACCCTATGTGGCAGTATCAACGTAATTTCATGGAGTCCTTCCGGCTGAATGCTAGATGAAGAAGATAAGCCAGATGAAGGAACGGGAAGACCGAGGCTGTAGAAGATCATAAGATCAGTGATTCGGCGGAGCGGATTTGGTTGGTTGGATTCCTTCCTATATATCAACTCATGCGGTACTTCATTCATTGGCTGGCCGATATATATAAGATCCATCCATATGTATAGATATCATCAGCTACATCCAGAAAGGCGTATGCTTTGGAAGAAGCTTGTACAGTTTGGGAAGGAGGGGTGGTTTGAAAGAAGAATCTACTTCAACCGATATGCCCATAGCCACGACCATACATAACATAGAAATCACGCTTGGGAAAGAGAGGGGGACTAGACAATTAGCTAGACAGAGCAGCGGGTGCTGTAGCGAAACGGATTGCAAAAGAGGGGAAATTGGCCACATTCAAATTACACCTTCTCTTTTGAGGAGGTACGTTTGATATCCGAAAATGGCTGGCTCAGCAACAGTCGGACAAGTGGGGAATGCTGGGGTAACCCAGAAAAGTGTGGGTTGGGTAGAGCTTGATCTAAATGTTGGCTAGGTAAGCGTCCTGTAGTAAGAGGAGTAGTTATGAACCCTGTAGACGAGAACCCCATGGCGGTGGTGAAGGGAGGGCCCCAATTGGTCGAAAAAGAAAGAATAGTAACTTGGTCCGGACGGAGATGGGGCATACTATTTCTATTCATAAGGGCCCATTTGCCTATTTATATAACGGATCGCCTGGTAGGTCATAAATTGGTAGAATTGGCACCCATTGGGCATTTCTGGGGGCATGTGCAAAATGATAATGGATCTCGTCGGGCATAATGAATAGTATTATGCAAAAGTGTAGACACCTCTCGTTCATTACTAAGAGGTAACCCCTATGATAAAGAAGATCAAAAAGCATCCATCTACACAGAAGTATAGGCTTTAGGTCAACATATATGTATGTCCCCTCACAAAGCGCGAAGAGTAACTGATTCATGGCCGTTCCTACTATGAAAGACTAGTAATACTCAAACTCATGCCTTATCGAGCATGTTATCCTATTTTTTATTGGGTTTATGGGGCAGCAGCAATAAAGAAAGCGGAAGTCAACCAAAGTACTACTGTGACAAAATGAAACCCCCGAGCTCGAGGGCGCAGTTAGCCCATAAATTGTAACGACCCACTTCTGTATGTCTGAGTTTTCTTCAGACAAGTTGAAAAGATACCAATACAACACATATTAGACTGAAACAAACCCTTGATATATGGATAACAAAAGAAAAGTACCCAGATATGCCGCCTTATGCCATGTATAAGAATGGGGGATTCCGAGACAAAAAGGAAATACACTCGGTTTTCTTTAGACTTGGTGTAACCCAAGGGAAGGGCATCATTCTCTTTGGTTTCCACCCCCCAGATTCAGAAGGTTTACAAGAAGATCAAACAATACGAGTATCCGGAATCTTAGTACAAAAAAACATGACAAGAGTCTCTGGTGGTGAGGGAAGGGAAGGAACTGGCCGGCCGGCTGAGCTCAATCACCTGTCGGTTGAACTGCTGAGGTCCGGAACCTATTGATTCTTGATCCTTCCCTTATTGAATAGTAAAGTCAACTCTGGAAAGCAGCTGGCTTCTCTCTCTCCTTCACCTCGTAACCAAGGAAAGACTGTAGATTCATTCTCCTCAATTCCTTGCTGCTCTCTCACCTATACTTGCATGAGAGTCATCAATTCCTATTCAATCCTGTAAACTCCTCTCCTTTCCAGTCTGGCAGCTTCGCTCCTTCCTTCCCCTGTCCTTTATTTTTATCAATCTCCTGAACCGTCAAGTAGAGGGTAAACTGGCCGATTCTTCTTGAACAAAGGAGCAAAGAAGCAAAAAGAATAAGATTGAAGTATTTAAATGATAGTCTAATTGAATAATCTATGAATCAATCATCCATTTCTTCTTCTTTTGAGTCAGGAAAGACTCCGGATGAATTCTTGTTTACGAACTGAACTCCGTTTTGACTGATTGAACTCGGTAAAGCAGCTAAGCTAATGTTCCTCTCCCTCTTCCTTCCGGTCGAGCACTTTGTTCCTCTCCCTCTCCCTGAAAAAGAAAGTGTTTGAAGTTAAGACAGAGTAAATGAATGAGAGCATATTCAATCCTTCTTTCACAAGGTAGGTAAAAGACAAAGATCAAGGAAAGACTCAGGATGAATTCTTGTTGTAGAACTGAACTACTGAAGGAACTGAGCTCATTCACTAACTGACTGATTGAACGAGGTAAAGCTGCTTGGCTCCTGAACCCTCACCTATCCTTTGCGGTCTCTTTTCTTTCCTCTTCTAGCTTTCAAGACTCAACAAATGCAAGAAAGAGAAGCTCACTCCTTTTCCTTCTTTCACAAGGTAAATAAATGGGTTGAAGAAAAGAAGAATCAAATGAATGAGACTGCACAGTAAGGAAAGCCGAAAGAGATTTGTAGAACGGAATCACTTGTCTCCTCTTGAACTCCTTCCGCGATATGCCCTTGCCTTATTTATTGAGGTAAACTGTATTTATTCTAATTCTTTCCTTCTTTCACTGGGTAAAGCTATTTTCATTCTCCTTCACTCAATCACTTGTCCCTGATTTCACAAGGTAAATAGGTAGTTCATTCAGTAGCTCTTTTCTTTCCCTTCTCTTATTTCTGGAGGTAAATTGTAAGTAGTGTTTCTCCTTTACCTATCCAACTCGGAATCTTAGCTCTGATCTTTCTTCTCCTTTCTTTCACTCTTTTACTCGGTAAATAGAATATAATAAATAGGTGTTTGATTGAACGAACTGTAAACAAGGGTTGAACTACTTCCCCTTCACCTGTATTCCCTTGCCTTCTAGGTCTCTTTCTTCCTTCACCGATATGACCTTCTTGTTCGCGTTAGTTATTCTTTCAGGAGGTAAAGCAGCTTCGTATTGAATGGACTCTCCCTTCACCTTTAATGATCTTGAACAAGAAGGAAAGACGAAACTAAACATTCGTCATCAAGAACAGGCTGGATGAGAATCAGGTCAAGCGACTGAACCAACCTCTAGTCCCTGACCTTAAACACGAGGTAAAGAGAGGGAGGATGATTCTTTCACTCTTTCACTCGGTAAAGAAAGCAGTAGGATGATCAGCTCAATAACCTCTCTCTATTTTCCATGTCACTCTTGAGCAAGGGAAAGTCGAAACAGAAAACCTGCCCCTCACCCTTTTCTCGTCGAGCGTCTTCGCCCCTTTGACTCTATTCCCGGACTATTCTTCTTGAACAAGGTAAAGCGACTGAACCAAAGATGATATTCCCTATTAAAGAGGTCATTGAAGTCAGTAAAGCATATTCAGTAGCTCTTTTCTTTCACTATTCTTTCACTCTTTTACTCGGAGGTAAAGCATATTCAATTAATGAGAGTTGACTCCCTGATTGAACAAGGTAAAGCTCCTTCGCCTATCGGTCTAAGCCTTTCTAGCTTTGCTTTGTTTTATTCCCTTCCGTTATGGTTCTTTATTCTATCACAGTAAACTCGGGAAGGCCGAAAGAAGAATGAGAGTTTACAGAAGACTCAATAAATGAAAGAAAGAGATTTGCTCATTCACCTTCTCCCTCACTCCTACACCTTCCATTGCCTTTTCTTTCCTATTTTAATTCTTTTTAACTGTAAAGAAAGAGAAATACTCCTGATTCATGAGAGTTCACGAACTTAACTCCGGAACACCTATCTATCCTTATACTGCCTATCTGTGTTTGAAGGGCGAGACAATTCCTTGCAGCTCCTGAGCCTGTCCCTATTTCTTCTTGAACAGTAAACGAAGAAAGATTGAACCTTCCCCTTTCTGGAATAGTAAACTCATGAATCTCTACCTATTTCTTCTTTCACCTATTTCTTCTTTAGGGTTTCTTCTTTTCTTCCCCTTTTCCTGATGTAACTCGGTAAACTGAATCACTACTGATTGAACCTTCTTTAAACACTGGGTAAAGCTATTTTCCTCCTTTTTCTTCTCACTCGCAGACGTGGCTCGATCCATTCTTCAGTTTGATTGAAGGGTGGGTAAGACGTAGGTAGGTAGAAGTGATTGTTTGATTCTTCCCATTTTCAATAAGAGAAGGAGACATGGAATTTCTTTCTCTTAAGGATCGTCTGACTTTATCCCTTCTTTCTTTGATTTAGGGAGCTACTTTTCGTCTAGGATGTATTAAGAATCTTGAAATCTATTCTATCAAGTCAATGTTGCATTCATTCTTTCTCTTCCCCTGCCCCTCGATTCCCTGAACTTTATAGGAGAGTCCTAGAGATAGTGAAAGCGGAACGGAACCGGAACCCATCCTTATCCTGAACCTGAACCTGAACCTATCCTCTTTCTGGTTTCTTTTCTTCACCTATTGAAGAAGGAAGGCTGCGCTCCTTACTCTGAACCCGCTGTAACTCCTCTGATCTTCTTGTCTATCTGCTTTTCGCAATTCTCTCCTTAACCTACTACTTGACTTACTCATTAACCTCTTCTCGTCTCACAATATAATTGCTCGAAACTGATTTAAGTGAATCAGCTATTGGTCTCTTTCTTCTTTCTCTTTTCTTTACTTCATGTAAATGGGATAGTAGTATAGTCTTTCTCCTTAACTCAATGACTTGTCTGTCCGTTCAACCCCTTGGTAATAAATAGATAGTATTCTCCTCTTCACCTTTCACTGAGACTTCGCCAGTAAGTCAAGACTGAACCGCCCCTCTCTTCTGACTACTATGTCACTCTTTCTTTTACTCTCTCTCTGGTAAAGAAAACTGCTAATTAATTATTGACTCTACGGCTGAAGGGTGGAACTCTTTCTTTCTCTTTCTCTGTTCTTTGCTTTGTTGTTTGTATATTCTGCCTGCTTTTAAGACTGAACTCCTTGTGATTGAGAGTGCACTGCTGATCTTTGTCCTCTCCTCCCTCTGACTACTTAACTTACTTCTCTCTCTCTTTTCCGATCGATATTGCCTGTATGGTTCTGTAACCAAAGACACTGTCGATTCTTTGACCTGATTGAACTTGGTAAACAAGAGTATAGGAGTCTAATTCTTGAATGAACTATTTTATAAACAAATGAAAGGATGGAAGAGGAGAATGGGGCTGGCTAAACCTTATACTCTTTCTTCTTTGCCCTTTCGGTAATAGGTTAGTTAAAGCTTGCATCTTCTGTTACTTTCCGGTCGAGCAGCAGCTTGGTTGGTTCCTTCCTTTTCCTTGAAGAAGAAAGATTCATCCTACTGGGTCGGTAGGTAAACGGGATATGATTCTCCTTTCTTTCGCTGTCTGTAAACTCCAACTCAACCTTAACTAACCCTAAACCTGTGTGCCGCCCCTCTTTCTTATATTATTCCCCTCGCTTATTTCGTAAAGCTAGAAGAAGAATCAACCTTTCCTTTCTAAAGACTAAGAGGCAAGACTCTCGCTGAGAGATAGTTTACGATGTTTGACTAAATTTCGGAGTTAGAGCAGCTGCTTTAGCTTTGAAAGACTCAACATAAAGAAGAGGATTAGAATGAGCAGTAACAGGAAAGAAAGAATCAGACTCGGATATCCCTTTACTGGGTGTGGAGTAAATTCATTTAATCCCGAACCTTATACTCTAGTTGATTATTCCCTTACCTTCTTGAACAAGTAAACACTGCAAGACAAGATTCGTGAGACTGAACGCAAGATAGATTCATTCTCCTTATTTATTACCTACCTTAATTCCTATACACCTCTGTATTCTTTTATTCGGTAAAGCTCTGTCTGTTTGTATGCTTACTCGGTTTGTGATATGGAAATCAACCTATGGGAAAGTATGGAACGGATTACCTTGATGATCAAGATCAAGAGTAAAGAAAACTCGTTTCTAAACTCGTGATTCGAATCACTCTACAAGAGGTTTGATCAATACCACTTGAATGACTCTACATGCAAGTTCTAAACACAAGAATTTGCAAAGAAAGTTTAGCTCTCAACAAAGCTAAAATAGAAATTCTATTCTTAATTCCAAAATCTGATGTCTAATCAAAGAGAAGGCTTTATATAGCCTTTACAACCTTAACCTATGTTATACATAACTCCCAAATTAAATGGGCTAGTAAATGAGAAATACCCATAACCTCTATATTTAAATGGCTAGTTAATGGTGGAATATAGTAACCTATGTGGGTTACAATATAACCTTAACTCCTATATTTAAAACTAGCTTAAATATGACAAACAAATAGTTAAACTATAATTAAATAATGCAAATAATAAAATGTGCTTATTAGTCATCCTTGGACTATTTGATAAATTCAGCGGAGTTCATTAAATGCAACTTAAAATGCATTTAATTCATCTCTTTCTTAAACCTCAACTTTGCACAACATATAAGGGAGGTCTCCAGCGTCTTCTAGAATTTCCTTTGATGAGCTCACCATAGCTTGAATATAACTGTATAAAGTTTGTTGTAGCTTCTTGACTCTCGTCCTTGTAATTGGACCTTGAGGTATGGAAATTCCTTGGTTGTGGTTCATATCATTCTCCCCCTCTTGAGAAGGATTCGTCCTCGAATCCAAGCCATCACCTACATCAAAAGGGCTCAAATCAACAACATTAAAAGTTGCACTAACACCGTACTTACCTGGTAAATCAATTTTATAAGCATTGTCGTTGATGCGCTCAAGAACTTGAAAAGGTCCATCTCCTCGTGGTAAAAGCTTAGATTTTCTTTGAGTAGGAAATCTTTCTTTTCGGAAATGCACCCAAACCCAATCTCCTGACTTGAAGATGACAATCTTACGTCCTTTATTAATTCGGGTGGCAACCTTGGAATTTTGTTTCTCAATTTGTTCTTTCACTTGCTTGTGCAGTTTATGAACAAACTCAACCTTGGCATTTGAATCAAAATTCACAAACTCTTTTGACAGTATGGGTAACAAGTCAATAGGGGTTAAAGGATTAAAGCCATAAACAATTTCAAAAGGTGTGCATTTAGTAATGCTATGAACAACCCTATTATATGCAAATTCTATAAATGGCAAACAATCCTCCCAAGTCTTAAGATTCTTATCAATAATAGCCCTAAGCATAGCAGTCATGGTTCTGTTAACAACTTCAGTTTGTCCATCCGTTTGAGGATGACAAGTAGTTGAATATACTAGCTTAGTTCCTAACTTACCCCATAAAACACGCCAAAAGTGGCTTAAAAATTTTACATCACGATCACTAACGATGCTTTTAGGAATGCCATGCAATCGTACAACTTCCCTAAAGAACAGGTCTGCAATATGTTTTGCATCATCAGTTTTGTGACAAGGAATAAAATGAGCCATTTTACTAAATCGATCAACCACAACAAAAATGCTATCATAACCTTTCCTAGTCCTAGGTAAACCTAAAACAAAATCCATTGATATATCCATGGACCATTAGGAACTGGTAATGGGGAGTATAAACCATGTAGTTGAAGCCTAGACTTAGCTTGTTTACATGCTATGCAACGACCACAAACTTTATCAACATCATGTCTCATTTTAGGCCAAAAAAAATGTTCAGAGAGCATATCATAAGTTTTAGAAACTCCATGGTGTGCCACAAAACTATCCTTGTTCCAAGTTTTAGAATTTGAAAAGGTGTTAGTTCGTGATGTGTACCTTTTTGAATGCTCTTTTTCTTCCTTCAATTGGTCTTCAATTTTGAGAGCATAATGATACATGTCTTCCAGATATAGTGGTGGATTTCTGTCAACAAGATGAGCAATTTCTCGATTCAAACCTCCAAGGAATCTAGACATGGTATCTTCTTCTTCTTCTCTAACATTTGCTCTTTCCATCATAGTTTCCATCTCTTGATAATATTCCGCCACACTTTTTGTTCCTTGTCTCAAACCTTGCAATTTAGTTTTCAAATTTCTTTCATAATGTTTTGGAACATACCTTTTTCTCATGGCTTATTTAAGTTCTTCCCATGTCTCTATTGAATCCTCCTCTTTTCTTCTTCTCTCAGATTTGAGATGTTGGTACCAATCACCAGCATGATTGGTAAATTCGGCAATAGCAAGTCTCATCTTCTTATTTTCACTATAGGTGTTGCAATCAAACACATGCTCCATGGTATGCCTCAGAATCTGCCGTTCCACAAAAGGGCAGGATTTTGAGTTTAACTCCCCCATCTCTATCTTCATGTACTCTTTCCATCCTTCTAGGTTGCATAATAGTTGCATGGTTATTTCTTCCTCTCCATCTTCCTTCAACTTGTTTTTCTTGTACTACTATACCTTCATCTTCTTGTAATGTTCGTTCTTGTCTTTGTTGTTGCGCCCTTCTTTCTTGTCTATCTTCCATCATCATTTCCATCATACCTTG
>NW_019268570.1:663602-665044 GCF_002738365.1 Cucurbita moschata
GACAGTATGGGTAACAAGTCAATAGGGGTTAAAGGATTAAAGCCATAAACAATTTCAAAAGGTGTGCATTTAGTAATGCTATGAACAACCCTATTATATGCAAATTCTATAAATGGCAAACAATCCTCCCAAGTCTTAAGATTCTTATCAATAATAGCCCTAAGCATAGCAGTCATGGTTCTGTTAACAACTTCAGTTTGTCCATCCGTTTGAGGATGACAAGTAGTTGAATATACTAGCTTAGTTCCTAACTTACCCCATAAAACACGCCAAAAGTGGCTTAAAAATTTTACATCACGATCACTAACGATGCTTTTAGGAATGCCATGCAATCGTACAACTTCCCTAAAGAACAGGTCTGCAATATGTTTTGCATCATCAGTTTTGTGACAAGGAATAAAATGAGCCATTTTACTAAATCGATCAACCACAACAAAAATGCTATCATAACCTTTCCTAGTCCTAGGTAAACCTAAAACAAAATCCATTGATATATCCATGGACCATTAGGAACTGGTAATGGGGAGTATAAACCATGTAGTTGAAGCCTAGACTTAGCTTGTTTACATGCTATGCAACGACCACAAACTTTATCAACATCATGTCTCATTTTAGGCCAAAAAAAATGTTCAGAGAGCATATCATAAGTTTTAGAAACTCCATGGTGTGCCACAAAACTATCCTTGTTCCAAGTTTTAGAATTTGAAAAGGTGTTAGTTCGTGATGTGTACCTTTTTGAATGCTCTTTTTCTTCCTTCAATTGGTCTTCAATTTTGAGAGCATAATGATACATGTCTTCCAGATATAGTGGTGGATTTCTGTCAACAAGATGAGCAATTTCTCGATTCAAACCTCCAAGGAATCTAGACATGGTATCTTCTTCTTCTTCTCTAACATTTGCTCTTTCCATCATAGTTTCCATCTCTTGATAATATTCCGCCACACTTTTTGTTCCTTGTCTCAAACCTTGCAATTTAGTTTTCAAATTTCTTTCATAATGTTTTGGAACATACCTTTTTCTCATGGCTTATTTAAGTTCTTCCCATGTCTCTATTGAATCCTCCTCTTTTCTTCTTCTCTCAGATTTGAGATGTTGGTACCAATCACCAGCATGATTGGTAAATTCGGCAATAGCAAGTCTCATCTTCTTATTTTCACTATAGGTGTTGCAATCAAACACATGCTCCATGGTATGCCTCAGAATCTGCCGTTCCACAAAAGGGCAGGATTTTGAGTTTAACTCCCCCATCTCTATCTTCATGTACTCTTTCCATCCTTCTAGGTTGCATAATAGTTGCATGGTTATTTCTTCCTCTCCATCTTCCTTCAACTTGTTTTTCTTGTACTACTATACCTTCATCTTCTTGTAATGTTCGTTCTTGTCTTTGTTGTTGCGCCCTTCTTTCTTGTCTATCTTCCATCATCATTTCCATCATACCTTG
>NW_019268570.1:665054-729165 GCF_002738365.1 Cucurbita moschata
TATGCAACGACCACAAACTTTATCAACATCATGTCTCATTTTAGGCCAAAAAAAATGTTCAGAGAGCATATCATAAGTTTTAGAAACTCCATGGTGTGCCACAAAACTATCCTTGTTCCAAGTTTTAGAATTTGAAAAGGTGTTAGTTCGTGATGTGTACCTTTTTGAATGCTCTTTTTCTTCCTTCAATTGGTCTTCAATTTTGAGAGCATAATGATACATGTCTTCCAGATATAGTGGTGGATTTCTGTCAACAAGATGAGCAATTTCTCGATTCAAACCTCCAAGGAATCTAGACATGGTATCTTCTTCTTCTTCTCTAACATTTGCTCTTTCCATCATAGTTTCCATCTCTTGATAATATTCCGCCACACTTTTTGTTCCTTGTCTCAAACCTTGCAATTTAGTTTTCAAATTTCTTTCATAATGTTTTGGAACATACCTTTTTCTCATGGCTTATTTAAGTTCTTCCCATGTCTCTATTGAATCCTCCTCTTTTCTTCTTCTCTCAGATTTGAGATGTTGGTACCAATCACCAGCATGATTGGTAAATTCGGCAATAGCAAGTCTCATCTTCTTATTTTCACTATAGGTGTTGCAATCAAACACATGCTCCATGGTATGCCTCAGAATCTGCCGTTCCACAAAAGGGCAGGATTTTGAGTTTAACTCCCCCATCTCTATCTTCATGTACTCTTTCCATCCTTCTAGGTTGCATAATAGTTGCATGGTTATTTCTTCCTCTCCATCTTCCTTCAACTTGTTTTTCTTGTACTACTATACCTTCATCTTCTTGTAATGTTCGTTCTTGTCTTTGTTGTTGCGCCCTTCTTTCTTGTCTATCTTCCATCATCATTTCCATCATACCTTGAATTGCTTGAAGAATGGTTGTATTAAGATCTAGTACTGGTTCTCCTCCTCCATTATGTGACATTTTGTTATCAAGGAGCCTCTCCACACTTCTAACAAAAATTTCACTCAGGGACACTCGTGTTTAACACTTAAAGGTGGGCTTTTGGTACTAGGTCAAGAATGTAAAGGCTGGCTTTTTTTTTTTCGATAATCTGAGAGAGAAACAAAATTGATACAAAAAAATAACAGAAAAGATATTTCACCTCTAGAGCGGCCAAAGAACGTCGACCAAATGCTCTGATACCAAATGATACGATAAGGAATCAACTACAAGGGGAATAAGATTCGGATTACCTTGTTGATCGAATATCTCAAGGCAAGAACATTGTTTGAGATTCGAATCACTCCACAAGCAAGATCGATCATGTCTAGCTTGAATGATTCTTGTTGATCAAATATCTCAACGCAAGAACACTTGATTGAGATTCGAATCACTCCACAAGCAAGATTGATTATGTCGAGCTTGAATGATTCTACATGCAACCTAAACTACATAGAGTTGCAAAGAAAATTAGCCATTGGCTAAAGAAAAGCACAAATGCTTCTTTTACTATATTTTCCCAGTCTACCTTCCAAATACAACATACATGGCTTTATATAGTCTCAAAATGAAAATATTAATGGCTTTATATAGTCTCAAAATGAAACTATTAAAGGCATTCCAAAAGTTGTAACATTCACACTTTATGGCCACAATTAGCCATTATGTAAATGTAACCGAAATTAAATGAAAAGTCTTAAAATACAATAACTCTAAATTATAACCCACTCAAAATTTACAACAATCAAACTTTATTCTTCTTCAATGTAGCATGAATCGAAACATCTTTTGATAATTTTGACAACCTTTTCTTCACATCTTCATTGAAGCATATTGTATGATTGATGTCTCTTGGTTCGTATCACTCTCCCATCCCATGCCTTTCTTGGTTGGAGCAACCCAACCGGCGATTTCCAACAAGTCTTTCTTCATTTTGCGAGCAAGAAGCGAAACTACAGGGATGAAATGAAAAGTGTTTCTTCCGATTACGCCCAACAGCCCACTTGAGCAATTTGCCATTCTCCCATTGATTCCTATGAATATAGGAAACTTTTATTTCTCATTCACAAATCCCTCTTTCTTTATGCTGCTAACTCTCAGTTTTGTCCTACTTCTGGTTTATTTTGTTACTAAAAACGGAGGAGGAAACTCAGTACCAAATGCTTGGCAATCCTTGGTAGAGCTTATTTATGATTTCGTGTCAAACCTGGTAAACGAACAAATAGGTGGTCTTTCCAGATCCGGAAATGTGAAACAAAAGTTTTTCCCTCGCATCTCGGTCACTTTGACTTTTTTGTTATTTCGTAATCCCTAGGGTATGATACCTTATAGCTTCACAATTACAAGTCATTTTCTCATTACTTTGGGTCTCTCATTTTCTCTTTTTATTGGTATAACTCTGATTTGTTGTACTCTCCTCCATTGTCAGACCTCAGACATTTGATCTTCAAGCCGATCTGATTTTCAATTTCAGCTTTCCACTTCTTGAAGGTGGTAAACACATCTTACTTGTGTTTCAGAAAGTAAACCCATACCTTCCTGCTGAAGTCATCGATGAAGGTGACGTAGTACATTGATCCACCAAGTGATGAAACTGGAGATGTGATATGAACCAAGAGACATCAATCATACAATATGCTTCAATGAAGATGTGAAGAAAAGGTTGTCAAAATTATCAAAAGATGTTTCAATTCATGCTACATTGAAGAAGAATAAAGTTTGATTGTTGTAAATTTTGGGTGGGTTATAATTTAGAGTTATTGTGTTTTAAGACTTTTTATTTAATTTCGGTTACATTTATATAATGGCTAATTATGGCCATAAAGTGTGAATGTTACAACTTTTGGAATTTCATTTTGAGGCTATATAAAGCCATCTATGTTGTATTTGTATTCAGACTTGAAAAATATAGTAAAAGGAGCATTTGTGCTTTCTTTAGCCAATGACTAAGTTTATTTGCAACTCTATGTAGTTTAGATTGCATGTAGAATCATTCAAGCTCGACATGATCAATCTTGCTTGTGGAGTGATTCGAATCTCAAACAAGTGTTTGAGATATTTGATCAACAAGAATCATTCAAGCTAGACATGATCGATCTTGCTTGTGGAGTGATTCAAATCTCAAACAATGTTCTTGTCTTGAGATATTCGATCAACAAGGTAATCCGAATCTTATTCCCCTTGTATTGATTCCATATCTTATCAAGATGGTCCCCAGACGTCTGTATGGATCATTTCCAACCGCATTTTCTTCGGTTCTCTGGCAGCCTTTGTGAAACTAACTCGTTTTTGTTTGCCCATAACGCAGCTCTCACAAAGACCCATATCAACAGATTTTAAGCCTTCTAAAGCTCCTATCGCAGTCAGCATCTTCATTCCTTTGACGCTCATATGTTCAAGTCTATTGTGCCATAGACTTGAATTGGAAGCACTCTCAGCAGTAGCAGTCATGTTTATACACTCGGCAGTAGTGTATAAGGTTTCGGATTTTGTGCCACGCGCAACAAACATGGCGCCCTTCACAATCTTCCAGGAACTCTTTCCAAACTCTGCTGCATAGCCTATGCTATCCAACTGACCAATAGAGATCAGGTTCTTCTTGAGACCAGGAATGTATCTGACATCTTGTAATGTCCATAGATTGTCTGCTGGAGTTTGTATGGAGACATCTCCCTTTCCTTCAATCTCCAAGGTTTTGTTGTCGGCAAGATATACCTTCCCGAAATTTCCTGATTTGAAATTTCGAAACAATTCCTTACTTGGAGACGAATGGAACGATGCACCTGAATCCAAAATCCAGGATTCAGCTGGGCTATCCACACTAAGGATTAAAACGTCCTCAGCATCTTCTGTTGTGTATATAGAATCATCATCATCTTCAGATTTATGATTCTGCTTCTTCTTTAGTTTTGTACAATCTGTCCGAAAGTGTCCTTTTCCCCCACAGCTCCAACACGTTACGTTGGGTTTGTTTGGAGATTTTCCTCGGTTCTTTGATTTTGAACGCCCATGTTTGTTTGAGCTCTTTGATTTGCTTCTTCCCCTTCAATCAACACTGAGAGCATTGCCTGATGAATCTCCAGTTTCCCGTTTGCGAATACTTTCGCTATGAACTACATCTCGAATTTCATCAAACTTCAGTTTATCAGATCCTCGAGAACTGCTGATTGCGACAACAACAGTATCCCATGACTTGGGTAAGGATGACATCAAAATCAACGCTTTAATTTCATCTTCGAAATTAATTTCCACCGAACCCAGTTGACTTATGATCATATTGAATTCATTTATATGATCCGCAACACGTCCACCTTCAGACATCTGTAGATTGAACAATCTACGCATCAAATACACCTTGTTCATAGCTGACGGTTTTTCATACATATTTGACAGCGCCTTCATCAAGATCTGACGTTGTCTTCTCCTTGATGATGTTAAACGCCACGTTTCTGGATAGCGTCAACCGGATCATCCCTACGGCTTGTCGATTCTTGAGCTTCCAATGTTCCGTGGTCATGGTATCCGGCTTCACCCCCAACAAAGGTTCGTGAAGATCTTTCTGGTACAGATAATCTTCAATCTGCATCTTCCAGAAACCGAAATCGGATCCATCGAACTTCTCAATTCCAATCTTTGAACTTTCCATCTTCACATATCGTGGTGAATTTTAATATGGTTTTGATACTAGTTGTTGGGGATCGATACCAGTCGTTAGCTCTGATACCAGTTGTTAGGATCGCACAACAACGCACACGCTCGATCTAGATGAATACAAAGAAAAAGGATAGAGAGAATTGCAAGGAGAACTCTGGCTAAAAGGATTTTTATTAATTGATGATTTCAGGTATGTACAACAAGAGAGAGTACAGAGAATAGAAAGTACATCTCTAAAGCTTTACTAGACGGGATATATATAAGATTCAGTCTACTAAATATAGATTTACCAGATTTAACCATCTACTATATACTATTAACCATATATAGCATTACCGGATATAGCTTTTGATGGTGTTAATATAACACACACGGAAGCAATTTGGATCTTAGGCACTTTTAGAACATCAATTATTGTAAATAACTAGCAGGTTCATAAGTATTAAAACTTAATGAGTTTAAATACTAACCTTTTGTAGTTCAAACTTCTTTTGCCTCACGAACCGGTTTCGAACCACCACTAGTGTCTTCTCTACTATCCTCCGGCCTTAGAACGGGATTGTGGAATCCGGTGAGTGACTAAACTTGGGAGAGATTTTGTATATGTGAAGAGAGTGTTTGTTAGAGGTTTTTCTCAAGGTTTTTCACCAAGATAAAGAAGACCTTCCATGTATCATGATCACTCTATTTAAAGAGTCATGTTTGCATGTTCATGCAAATTTGAGATCACCAAATTTTGACACTTAAAATTCCACTCAAATGTTTGGGATTATGTGGCAAGCATGCATGTTTAAGTTAACCAAATTTTGACACTCAAACTTGTGGGGTTTATTTGGCAAACATGCAAGTTTGGTTAAACCAAATTTTGACACCTCAAAATTCCACTAACATGAATTTTTCCATTAGATGAAAGTCAACATTTTGACTTTCTTCATTTTAATTCAACAATTAATTTGAATAATGAATTTCAAATTAAAGTAACATTAAATGATTAATTAATATTTAATATTAATTCAAATGCCAATCCCAATCAATTCCGACACATAATTGATTAAGATATTTAAATCTTATTTAAATATCTCAAATTCTCTCTTTTTGTTTAATTCGTAAATAAAACAAAATTGCGGTTAAATATATCGTATATATGTAACGCATATTCCCTAATTTGAATTCGAATACTTCGAACTCACTCGTCACACTGTTCTATGGTTTAGTTCGATATGAGCTAGCAGAGGGACCTAATGGACCTATAGATCATGGGCTCCAACGATCCAAGATTAACCAGTTTAAACTCATTAACCTGGTTAACCAACATTCGTTAACTACTAGGACACTCCACTATAGCCTAGTAGTTGCACTTCCCTCACTATAGATATATTTCTGTTCATCTGATATAACCATGATTAGTAAGTCGATCCTTCACAGGTTGTTCGTAACTAGAGCTGGGTCAATTTACTGTTTTACCCCTGAAGTTACTTCTTGTTCCTTATGTCTCACTGATCCTCTAATGAACAATTGGTTTGTGGTCCAACCAGTAAACCGAATCCCTCTCAGGGCAATGAGAGGGTGGGGCCCCTTGTTCAAGACCTGGAGTCAGTGCTTAAGGGAACTACCTTTCTTCTATCCCTAAAAGTGGGTAGGAGTGAATTCCGTCTTGCACCCCACGTCCCCAGCCATTCACCCAGTCTTACCCCTGAAATGGGAGGCCTGTTGAGTCGGCGAACTAGAGCCACTCTCACCCATGCAAATCTAAGGATAATTCCGAATAAACATGAGTTCATGGTTAGCTCAAGATTAAAACCGAGTTACCTAGGTTATCGAATGAAAAGAAAATCAGTCTCAACAGTAAACGACATTATAAAGTGAGAGTGGTTTTCTTCATGGTCCGATCTTATGCAATACTCATTGCATAGGACGCCCCCACTCACATGTCCCACATGTACAATTTAGTGATCACATTGTTTATATCATATATAAAAGTGGGCCGCATCCATAGTGTCCCCAGAATAAGGTACTCAGCCTTATCCTTATACTATAGATCATTTTGACTATATACTTGAACTTGATCCCCTCTTATGTCTCTACATATAGTTCAAGTAATCATACTATAGCCAGAGTGTTATTAGTTTATTGGATTTAGATTAATGATCGTAAAGTTCACTTTATTCAATAACAACTTTTACTGAATAAACATCAATAATAACTTTATTGAAAATATAATATATCTTTGTGTTACAAACTATGAGTTTTAGGACATAAAACCCAACATCCTGAACATTACCTTTACCTTCCCTTATTGAACAAGGTAAGCTGGATGGGAATTAGGTGTCAAGCTCCTTCGCCGATATTACCTTCGCTACTGAACCTACGGTCTTAGCCTTTCTTTGTTTTAGCATAGCATATGTCGGGTCGGGTACATAGCATGGCATACATCAGACTACCAACCGCTAAGGCATAGGGAATGTGTTTCATATCCTCAACTTCTTGAGATGTCTTAGGACTTTGTTTCTTCGACAAATGAACTCCATGCCTGAAAGGTAATAATCCTTTCTTGGAGTCCTGCATCTTATATCGAATCAACATTTTGTCGATGTACAATGCTTGAGACAATGCTAGTGTTTTGTTCTTGCGATTCCGAACAATTTGGATTCCAAGAACAAACTGAGCCTCTCCCAAATCTTTCATTTGGAATTGTGTCGCCAGCCAATGCTTAATGTCAGTCAGAATTCCCACATCATTTCCAATGAGTAGGATATCGTCGACGTACAACACCAGGAAAACTACTGTAGAGTTGACTATCCTTTTATAAATACAAGGTTCGTCAACATTCTGTTTAAAGCCATTAGATTTGATCGCAGTATCAAACTTTATATTCCAGGATCGAGATGCTTGCTTCAACCCATAAATGGATCTTTTAAGCTTTCAAACCCTTTGCTCGTGATCCTGTTCAATGAACCCCTCTGGTTGAGCCATATAGATACTCTCTTCAAGATTGCCGTTTAGAAAAGCTGTCTTAACATCCATTTGCCAAATTTCATAATCATAAAATGTGGCAATAGACAAGAGTATTCTTATTGATTTAAGCATAGCAACAGGAGAGAAGGTTTCTTCATAGTCCACCCCCTCTCTTTGGGTATAACCCTTTGCTACTAGTCGTGCTTTAAAGGTCTGTACCTTACCGGTTTGGTCTCGTTTCCTCTTATAAATCCATTTGCAACCAATAGGTTTTACCCCATCTGGTTGATCTACAAGTTCCCAGACTGAATTGAAGTACATTGACTCCATTTCAAGATTCATGGCTTTAATCCACTGATCTCTATCCTCATCATTCATTGCCTGTTTATAGGTCAATGGATCCTCAACGCCATCATCAGGTATAATGACTTGAGTTTCTGCCAAACCCAAGTAACGATCGGGTTGAGTTATAACCCTCCCACTATGTCGAGGCATTCTCAACTCTTGAGAAGGATGTGATTGACCAGAAGTGTCAGCTCCATCAACAACTCTGGTTGAAGGACCAGCTTGATCAATAACTCTTGTTGTTTTATCAGTAGCTTCTTTAGAAATCTTACTTAATACTAGTTTGCTACGAGGTTGATGATTTCTTACGTGGTCTTCCTCTAAGAAAGTAGCATTCGTTGATACAAACACTCTATTTTCTTGAGGATCATAAAACAAACCAGCTTTTGTCTCTTTGGGGTATCCTACGAATAGACATAATTTTGAACGACGTTCTAATTTCTTGGGATTTTGCAACAACACATGTGCTGGACATCCCCAAATTCTGCAGTGACGTAAACTACCTTTACGCCCTTTCCATAACTCATAAGGTGTTTCTGAAACACTCTTAGTAGGAACCATGTTCAAAATGTATGTAGCAGTCTCCACTGCATATCCCCAAAACGGATCGGGTAATTGAGTTCTATTTCTCCTTTCTGATACACCATTTTGTTGAGGCATACCAGGGTTGAGAGTTGAGACCTTATTCCATGTACTATCATATAGTCCTGAAATCTTAAGTCCATGTACCCTCCTCCTTAATCTGATCGAAGTGTTTTAATAGTTTTACCTAATAGATTCTCAAACTCAGTCTTATACTCTCTAAATTTTTCAAGAGCTTCGAACTTGTGATGCATTAGGTAAAGATAGTCATACCTTGAATAATCATCAATAAAACTGATGAAATATTCATACCCTCCTCGTGCTTTGACATTCATTGGACCACAGAGATCTGTATGCACGAGTTCTAAGGTTTCTTTGGCTCTATAACCTTTTTCGAAAAATGATCGTTTAGTCATTTTACCCTCAAGACAAGACTCACATGGAGGTAAAGAATTGTCTTCTAACTTATTTAGAAGTCCTCTTTTAACCAATCTCTCAATCCTATTGAGATTAATGTGGCCTAGTCTTAAGTGCCAAAGATAGGTATTAGGAGAAATCTTTTGTCGTTTATTTTTAGTTTCAGCTGTTTTAAACATCTCAGTATTTAAAATAGCTTTTGTTTTGCTCGGTTTTAACATATATAAGTTGTTTTCTAGTTTTGCAGAACAAATATGAATACCTCTTTTGCAAATGAACACTTCATTGATTTCAAAAGATACTTTATACAACTGTTCTAATAAACAAGAGATGGATATTAGATTTCTTTTCATTCCAGGAACAAAAAGTACATTATCTAATATAATGAATCTATCTCCAAAAAACAACTTTAAATTTCCTACTGATCTTGCTGAGACAACCTCTCCTGTTCCAACCCTGAGTGTTATCTCGCCGTCCGCAAGCATTCTCAGGAGCTAGTTTCCTGGTAAAAAGAACAAATATGATTAGTCGCCCCTGAATCTAGTATCCAAGTTGAGTTGTCATACTCTACTAAACATATTTCTACAACGAGTAAATCATATTTACCTTGTTGTGTCTTTCGGCTTTCTTCTCTGCAAGGTATTTTGGGCAGTTTCTCTTCCAGTGCCCGTTTTCGTTGCAATGGAAACATTTTCCTTTATCTGCTTTTTGAACCTTGTTCTTGCGGTTAGTAGGAATCTTATTTTTCCCTTTTCCCTTCTTCATCAAAACACTTTTAGAAGTTGAAGGTCCAGACTTATTTTTGGAAGACGATCCTCGTAGTAATTTCTTCGAGATAGCAACATTTGCTTCTCCTGTTTGTCCCTTGTTCGTTAAGAGGGACTGATAAGTCTGTAGCTCATTGAGAAGAGCAGTCAAGTTATATTCTATTTTGTTCATTACCACATTGGTGCGAAACTGGAAGAAGCTCTTCGGAAGAGACATCATGATAAAACTGACTTGACTCTTCTCATCAATGACAGCTTCATTTTCTTCTGCCACATTGAAATGGACCATCATGTCCAAGACATGTTCTCTAACTGAGGTCCCTTCTTTCATACGGCAGTTGTAAATGTATTTTATGGCTTCATGTCTAAGCGAGAAGGACGGTTGTCCAAACATCCCTTTTAGAGATTCCATAATCTCTTTAGCAGTACCCATAACATCGTGTTTCTTAGCCAAAACATCAGATATGCTAGCTAGAATGTACACTCGGGCTTTGTCATTTGCCTTTATCCATCTGTCATATGCATCCCGAACTGTTCGGTTTGCATTTGAGTTGGGGTTTGGAGGACACTCCTCAATTAAAACAAACTTTAAATCATCAATGACCAGTATTGTGTTTAGGTTTGATTTCCAAGTTGTGTAGTTGTCGCCGTTTAATTTCTCAGAAGCGAGTAATTGTACTATTGAGTTTGTCATGCTGTGATATAAAGAAAATTCTATTAGTGATTTGACTTAATCCTGTTTAATCCAATCAGTTTTAGCAAATGTAATAATGTACCCAAATCATTATTAATTTGCAGCGATACTTTAGTGAGTTAGAGCAACTGCTACTGAGGGGCAGTCAATCACTCATTCACTAAACCAAGACATTCTTGACTTAAACACTAATTCCAGAATAACTCTTGTTCCTATAGTGTTTTAGTTATCGCTATTTTGGTCAAGAATATACTAACTCTTAGTAATTCTTTGCAAGTGTGACCCACCAATTTTAGACCTCAGAGATCGGTCCCAACAACGCTATCGAATGAAAAAGCCAAAGTTGGGAATGGACCTAAGAAATTCTATCCATTTTTGGAGTTTGCGTTGTTCCGACTCCCATGTTACGACCCTCCGAATGGGTAGTTGCTCTAGGGCAACATGCAGGCAGAACATGGGAATCTCACGGTGCAACCTAGTGGTGGAGACCATAGGACGTGTTGACTTCCTTCTCCCACTTACTATAAATACTTTCTCAATTCACCTTGTTATTGACTCATGCAAATACCTTCCGAATGGAGGACGCTCCCAGGGCGACACGAGGCCGAGCATGAATCTCACTGTGAGAATTTTACAGAGAGCGTGAAGAGAAAACGATGTATCTTATACACCTTTTTCCTCCCACTAAGTATTTTAGATGGATGGGTATACTCTTTACTTAAGTATATTTCGGCTAATTAAATATAACTTAAGTCTAGGTGATTTTTCTAAATCTTATATCACTTAAGCATGCTCATAAAACTGGGCTAACTAAGCTCAAGTACTGGTCCGATCTCCAGGTAGTAGGTGTTCTGTAAACCGTCAACTTAAGTACCTTCAGCCTTAGACAAGATCGTGCCAGGTGAGCTTTCTCGTAACCGCAATTTTATAAGACATCGACCTATTTTAACTGTTAAAATTGATCGTGCTCGGTTCTTAACCCTTAGTGAGCATGCACTTATCTTTATTATAGATTTTAACGTCTATCTCATTTTATGACGTTGAAAATAACCTATAACATGCATCTAACATGCTTTATATAACAATTTATATAATCATCCATTCCATGCAATAATATAACAATTTATATCTATCACTCATGGAACCCTGTGACATGCATACTTTACATTATAACACTTATAACATATTTGGAATACATGAAACATGCTTAGCCTATGGTGGGATTTTAAATCTATATGACATACTTTATGCATATACATTTTCTATTTAAATTAAAACATACATTCATAATGCATAATTAATTAAACACACTAAAGTGGGTTGGTTTTGGCATTTTAAAGCAAGCAATTAACTAAATTATTACATTAATAATTAAAAATAACTTGAGCCGCTCCCGAGGATCACGAACTCGACGAACCAACCCTTAAAAACGTTGAATCGGTCCCCAACGACAGAAAAAACACCCGAACCGCCTCTTCCATCTTCTTCGGTTCAGCTTGCTATCTCTTCCATTTTCGATCAATTACAACCTAAAATGAACTCTAATGACTCCATAAAAATTACAGACCTTTCTTCATTCATTAAAGCCCATACACCTTAGGCTTATTACAATAATTGTATCAAATGGAAGCATAAAAAAAATGCAAAAACCAAAACCATCCACTTTAGCAACCACAAATTTCATTCATGAAATGGTACCCACCATGATCAAATTAATGTAAATAAAGTGCCTAAAACCTGGCTCTGATACCAATTGATGGTGTTAATATAACACATGCGGAAGCAATTTGGATCTTAGGCACTTTTAGAACATCAATTATTGTAAATAACTAGCATGTTCATAAGTATGAACACTTAATGAGTTTAAATACTAACCTCTTGTAGTTCAAACTCTTTTTGCCTCACGAACCGGTTTCGAACCACCACTAGTGTCTTCTCCACTATCCTCCGGCCTTAGAACGGGATTATGGAATCCGGTGAGTGACTAAACTTGAGAGGGATTTTGTATATGTAAAGAGAGTGTTTGTGAGAGGTTTTTCTCAAGGTTTTTCACCAAGATAAAGAAGACCTTCCATGTATCATGATCACTCTATTTAAAGAGTCATGTTTGCATGTTCATGCAAACTTGAGATCACCAAATTTTGACACTTGAAAATTCCACTAACATGGATTTTTCCATTAGATGAGAGTCAACATTTTGACTTTCTTCATATTAATTCAACAATTCATTTGAATAATGAATTTCAAATTAAAGTAACATTAAATGATTAATAAAACTATTTAATTAATATTTAATATTAATTCAAGTGCCAATCTCAATCAATTCCGACACATAATTGATTAAGATATTTAAATCTTATTTAAATATCTCAGATTCTCTCTTTTTGTTTAATTCGTAAATAAAACAAAATTGCGGTTAAATATATCGTATATATGTAACGCATATTCCCTAATTTGAATTCGAACACTTTGAACTCACTCGTCACACTGTTCTATGGTTTAGTCCAATATGAGCTAGCAGAGGGACCTAATGGACCTATAGATCATGGGCTCCAACGATCCAAGATTAACCGGTTAAACTCATTAACCTGGTTAACCAACATTCGTTAACTACTAGGACACTTCACTATAGCCTAGTAGTTGCATTCCCCTCACTATAGATATATTTCTGTCCATCTGATACAACAATGATTAGTAAGTCGATCCTTCACAAGTTGTTCGTAACTAGAGCTAGGTCAATTTACCGTTTTACCCCTGAAGTTACTTCTTGTTCCTTATGTCTCACTGATCCTCTAATGAACAATTGGTTTGTGGTCCAACCAGTAAACCAAATCCCTCTCAGGCCAATGAGAGGGTAGGGCCCCTTGTTCAAGACCTGGAGTTAGTGCTTAAGGGAACTACCTTTCTTCTATCCCCAAAAGTGGGTAGGAATGAATTCCATCTTGCACCCCACGTCCCCAGCCATTCACCCAGTCTTACCCCTGAAATGGGAGGCCTGTTGAGTCGGCGAACTAGAGCCACTCTCACCCATGCAAATCTAGGATAATTCCGAATAAATAGGAGTTCATGGTTAGCTCAGGACTAAAACCGAGTTACCTAGGTTATCGAATGAAAAGAAAATCAGTCTCAACAGTAAACGGCCAGCCAAGCCTATTTCCTTCCCTTGCTTGTCAAAGAGGGAAAGAAGGTTAATCAGTAATAGTCCTGTTCTGTCGAATGAATAAGTAAGCAGTCTTTTTCTTTTACAGTGAATAAATAGGGGAAGGTGAAGTAGCTCAGGGAAGTCTCATAAGGTCAATCAGTAGGAGAAGGAGTGAAAGAAGGGACAGTAAATTCATTAGCTACTTAATGAACCGATTTACCGAACAGTTCGTAAAGAAGGAGCAAAGAGACAGACCATTATAAAGTGAAAGTGGTTTTCTTCATGGTCCGATCTTATGCAATACTCATTGCATAGGACGCCCCCACTCACATGTCTCCACATGTACAATTTAGTGATCACATTGTTTATATCATATACAAAAGTGGGCCGCATCCATAGTGTCCCCAAAATAAGGTACTCAGCCTTATCCTTATACTATAGATCATTTTGACTATATACTTGAACTTGATCCACTCTTATGTCTCTACATATAGTTCAAGTAATCATACTATAGCTAGAGTGTTCTTAGTTTATTGGATTTAGATTAATAATCGTAAAGTTCACTTTATTCAATAACAATTTTTACTAAATAAACATCAATAATAACTCTATGGAGAATAGAATATATCTTTGTTTACAAACTATGAGTTTTAGGACATAAAACCCAATACTGCTCTGGTAAACGAAGAGAATGGAAGAAGAAGACATAGAATCAGATATATAAATAGAGTCAATTCATTAGCTACTTCCCCTATTTAGCTTATTAATTCAATCCTGTAAAAGAATAGAAAGCAAGACAAGATTCATTCAGCGGAACAGGACTATTACTGATGAACCAATGACTTGTCCCTTTAAACACTCCGTACGTAACCTTTTCCGATATATATGACTGACCTTACCTTGCCTTTCTAGCTTGATCATTGTTTGTTTTATTCCCTGATGGACCAGTAAACATTCTCAAGATTAATGATCTTGAATACGAAACCTCTACAACTATCTGCTTCTCTCCTGTCGTCCCTATGTCTTTCTATTGGTCGAGCAGCTTGCTTCGCTCCGTAACCTTAGCTTCTATCTTGTAATAGCCCAAAAATAAATAAATGAATAAACAAATAAAAATAATTATAAAAAAAATAGTTAAAATAATAAAATAATAAATAAATAAATAAAAATTAAAAGAAGAAAAACATCCCGTAACCATCCCTCCTCCTTCCTTCAATCTCTCACCACTCCTTCCCTAAAAATAAATCTGGCAACAAATCATGAATCTCTTCTCTGTAAAAACAACGGCAGATTTACCCAGAATTCTTCCTTTCTACAAAAACAAATAGAAAAAGAAAACAAAAGGTTTAAGCAGACTAGCTCCGCCGGAGGAGATATGTCATTTGAAGAGGTCAGTACGTTAAATCTTCCTTTTATTTTATTAAATAATATTAATTTGGTTACAATTATTTAGTTTTGAATCAGAGATTAAATGAAAAGAATTCTGTATGAGTTTAGGAAATCAAAACCAATTATATTTTAGATTTATTAAATTGTCGCAATGATTTAGATCTACTGAATTGTTGCAATGATTTAGGTTGTAATTTGATATGAATTATAGGAAAAGAATATAACCAAATGAGTGATTAAATTAAAAGCTAAGAATATAATTGTTAACTAAATCAGAAAGAAGACAAAGGAAATAAGAAAGAATGAGATAGAGATAGAAATACAGGTTAACTGAAAAGAAAAATAATAATAAAAATAAAAAGGAAAGATTGAGAAGTAGAAATAGATTAACAAAATTGAATAATACCTTCTTAAAAATAATTATAGAAGAAGAGGAAAGATTTGTTGAACAGGATTTAAAAGTAAAACAGGAAATATCAGAGTGCAGTGAGCTCCTTTAAATTCTGTCTAACACTAAATATCAGAATTTTACGATGGCCAATCTAAATTAGAGAAATAACTTTATAGAGTTCAAACTTGAAATTGATGTCATGAACTCATATAGGTTGACTCGGATTTCAAAGGATGGAATCGAACTTTCATTACAGATATATTTGTGACAACGATTTAAGCTAGCCAGGTAAGTGACCTTACTATCGGCATGGTTATATTTGATGTTGACACGTGCCCTGTGGTTCGGCACGCGTCATATATATTGATATGTGTGAATTGTCTGTGGATCGATATGCTTCCTATATGTTATGTTATGCTATATAATATGTGGATTGTATGATAATAATTATGGTACGATGTGCTTTAGGAGATGTTTGAGATAGGATATGAGAAGGATGCACAAAACAAAATGTAACGATAGGAGTAAGATACGTTCACGAAACGCTAGGTTAGGTTACATACCGGAGTGCTATGGATAGGAGAGATTGATGAAAGAATACGGTTAGGTTATGGGTAGAAAGGGATAGGTTTGTGATAGATTGATAGAACGATGGCGTTAGGATACGTTCTGGTGATGATATGACTAAGGTACGTCGCGTAATGATATGTCTGTGATAGGTATAAGAACGTTAAGGCTAGGGTAAGTTAGAGAACGATATGACTATGAAGTGTTTACGTTATGACTTGGTTATGATATGATCCATTGTATGCTAGATTATTGTGCTCAAGTACGAAATCATGTGAACGTGAATGTATGTTATTTATGATGCTTAGTTGATGTGATATGAATGCATGTGACGATGTGTGGCCCTTGTACGATAATGGCTTGTTGTATGGGTATTGGAATGTAACTGAATGAATTGTATGACATGAAATACGGTAAATTGCACTATACATAACCCCGCTAGGAATATGTACGATATGTAACGAAATGAGAATGAGAATGACATGTAAGCATGAAAACGTGGCGCGGGGTTATGCTCATTAAATGATGACTGTAGGACTAGTGGGACCTCATGCATATTGTGTGTTCATGCATTTGGGGGGGGATACCCCTATCCCATCACGAGGGTACGGACGCGTACATCCAAATGGCAGGACAACGATCGTTATGCTCTGCATAGCGCTGCCGTGACGGTTTTAGTTTTAACGGGTCCCGGTGGGCCCCCAGATGATATGAACCAAGAGACATCAATCATACAATATACTTCAATGAAGATGTGAAGAAAAGGTTGTCAAAATTATCAAAAAGATGTTTCAATTCATGCTACATTGAAGAAGAATGAAGTTTGATTGTTGTAAATTTTGGGTGGGTTATAATTTAGAGTAATTTAGAGTTATTGTATTTTAAGACTTTTTATTTAATTTCGGTTACATTTACATAATGGCTAATTATGGCCATAAAGTGTGAATGTTACAACTTTTGTAATTTTCATTTTGAGGCTATATAAAGCCATGTTTGTTGTATTTGTAAGGGAGACTTAGAAGATATATCAAAAGAAGCATTTGTGCTTTTCTTTAGCCAATGGCTAAGTTTCTTTGCAACTCTATGTAGTTTAGGTTGCATGTAGAATCATTCAAGCTCGATATGATCAGTCTTGCTTGTGGAGTGATTTGAATCTCAAACAAGTGTTTGAGATATTTGATCAACAAGAATCATTGAAGCTAGACATGATCGATCTTGCTTCTGGAGTGATTCGAATCTCAAACAAAGTGTTCTTGGCTTGAGATATTCGATCAACAAGGTAATCCGAATCTTATTCCCCTTGTATTGATTCTTTATCTTATCACCAGAGCATGCCCACCGACTAGGGACAGTGGCCCAGCAGTGTGCGAACTAGCTGGTGAGCCCATACTCGCACGTATGGGCTGCGTGTAGAGTATATGGTACACGTCCACGATTACCTGTTAGGATTACACCGTTGGGAAAACGAAATGAAAAGAAACGGAACGAAACGAAACGAAACGAAAGATAGGTCCCATCATTTCATTGCATGTGATTGTTGCATTTAACCCCAATAGTGGGGTCACTTACGGAGTATTTCTTTAAATACTCAGGCCATGTGCTACTACATTTTTCAGGTTAAGGCAAGGCATTCCTGTACGGCTGACGACGGCATCGCAACTCGAGATCATGGCACATGCATAGGCTAGTGGTATTTATTTTCCTAGACTTAGGATAGAATAGGATGTTTTAAACTTAAACGCTTATTTATTTTATTTCGGGTCTTTTGTTGTGTCGTTTTAAAGATGTTTTCGAAACACGTAAGTCCATGGCTGTGTTTTTAAGTTAAAGGTTATGTTTTATGGAATTTAAATGAAGTCTTCCGCATTCAATGTTTATGGTATGTATATAGTAGCGACCTTAAATTAAGTGGAAAATTTCGGGTCGTTACATATCTGATATGAACCAAGAGACATCATTCATACAATATACTTCAATGAAGATGTGAAGAAAATGTTGTCAAAATTATCAAAATAGGTTGCAATTCATGTCACATTGAAGAGGAATGAAGTTTGATGGTTATAAATTTTGGGTGGGTTACAATTTAGAGTTATTGTGTTTTAAGACTTTTTATTTAATTTCGGTTACATTTACATAATGGCTAATTATGGCCATAAAGTGTGAATGTTACAACTTTTGGAATGCCTTTAATAGTTTCATTTTGAGGCTATATAAAGCCATCTATGTTGTATTTGTAATAAGACTTAGAAGATATAGTAAAGAAACATTTGTGCTTTTCTTTAGCCGATGGCTAAGTTTCTTTGCAACTCTATGTAGTTTAGGTTGCATGTAGAATCATTCAAGCTCGACATGATCAATCTTGCTTGTGGAGTGATTCGAATCTCAAACAAGTGTTCTTGTCTTGAGATATTTGATCAACAAGAATCATTGAAGCTAGACATGATCGATCTTGCTTTTGGAGTGATTCGAATCTCAAACAAACTGTTCTTGTCTTGAGATATTCGATCAACAAGGTAATCCGAATCTTATTCCCCTTGTATTGATTCCTTATCTTATCAATATCTATTATTTTACCTGATCTACACCCCGATATGACCCTAGCTTTCCAGTCGATTAAATGAATGAAGAAGAAATGAATTAGCAGCTTTGAAAGACTCAAGCAAGACAAGAAAGAGTTGTAAGTGTGTGTTTGAAGGGAGACGACACGAAAGATGAATGAGAGTTCACTGTCAGTAAATCCTCAAGAGTCATTCTTTAACTGATCTTTCTCATTCACCTTAGCAGCAACGTCAATAAAATATTTTGTATTCAGCATAGGGGTAAAAGTTCGTAATCGGTTTTTCCCTAACAGTAGCATAGGAAAGCTAAGAAATTCTATCCCCATATAACTGTCAAAGTTCGTAAGAGCTTTTTCACTAATAGCGGGAGCAGAAAGAAAAGATTTTCTATCCCTCCCCCCCCCCCCCCCCCCCCCCCCCCCCCCCCCCCCCCCCCCCCCCCCCCCCCCCCCCCCCCCCCCCCCCCCCCCCCCCCCCCCCCCCCCCCCCCCCCCCCCCCCCCCCCCCCCCCCCCCCCCCCCNATCTCCTTCCCCTCAGCCGGCTGATTGATCTTCTCCTTTCAAACACAGTAAACAAGGTCGCTTAGCTCCTTTACCTATTTCCCTTATTCATTCAATCCGAAACTGCTGTCGAGTCAATGAATTCAATCCTCTTTGTTCGAGTCTCATGGTTCTTATTCATTCAATCCGTCACCTCTACAACTATCAGTTTGCTCCTTCCCCTATTTATTCAGGAACTGATCAAGATCCTTATTCTGAAAGTGTTGAAAGTCAAGACGAAAGAGAAAACCTTTTGTATTTAGCATAGGGGTAAAACATTAAAAGAGCTTTTTCCCTAACAGCTGAAGCTTCAAGAAAAGAAATTCTATCCCCCCCCCCGTATTTTGAGGGATAAAACAGTCCATTTGACCCTATTTCCCTCGGTAACTCGACTGTAAACACTCAAAAAACTAGAAAAAAGCTATCCTCTCCCGTATTTGGAGGGATAAAAGTGTATCTTTACCCTATTTTGGGGGATAAAATCGAGGTATTTTGGACCGAGGTAATTCATAAGTCAAGACTAAAGATTCATTCTCCAGTAAACACTTCTTATTCATGAGACAGAACAGGACTATTACTTCTTTCGCTCTTTTACTCGATTGTAAACACTCCTTATGAATGATCGTTCACTGTCAGTCAATCCTATCGAAGAATCAATGAGAGTGAACTGTCAGTCAATCCTCAAGATTTCTTCTTTCTCTTTCTCTTCTCCTTCTTTCACTTTGGGATTAGTCAGTAAATTAACCAATCCGGATTAAGTCGACCTATGCTTTCCATACTGACCCTAAAATAGCCACTTAGTTCTCGCTAAGGCCGATCCTTCGTCATATGCTTAGTCAAAACCACTCTTGCATATATGCGATTTGCGATAAGAGAGAGTTCCCTTGTTCGGAACTATTAATTATTATTTTATATATTATCATGATTCAAATCGATTCTACCGGGAGATCTTAACGATGAATACAGACATAGAATAGATGCGGAAACAGAGACAGAGCCTTTACAGTAAGGTGCACCAAAACCTGCCGATTGCTTTCTCTCTCTCCAAGGACGAAGGATGACAAACTAACTTCAATGAGCGGAACTACCCCTACTATACTATCACCTTTGAAGTGACGAAGTGACTAGGTCAGAACCTCTCTTAAAAGTATAAAAAGTGAAAGAACCCCCTTTTTTCTCCTCGCTGTCGCCTTTGGCTCGAGCTACGTTTGATTCTGGTACTCTATTATTCCCGTCGTTGACTACTTCTTCCTTTGACTTTCCTTCCTTCCTTCCTTCCTTCATTCATTCTACTTCATTCATTCTTGTGTGTAGCACGTGGGGCCATGACCTTCTTTTGGCCAACTGTCAGCTCCACAAGCAAAGATCCTTTTGTTTCAGTCACTCCTCCTGCGAAAGAGTTCACATCGCTACTAGAAAAAAGGATTCAATCCAGCCATAGGTTATCCCTACAGCTATTTTTGCTTTTTTTATTACGATTTACGATTACGGCTAGTAAGATTATGACCCCCAACGATAAAGGAACGGGCATTTATAGAATTTTCTATTATCAAATATCAAGTTGGAATTGAAAATAAAAATAAAAACATAGAATAATCTCATCATTATTTCTATAATAGTTTCAGTTTAAAAACAATAGGGAATACCCGAGAGAAAGTCAGCTCAGGCTTTACCCATCTGGAAAAATTCCATTACCAAAACTAAATAGAAAACAAATGATATGAACCAAGAGACATCAATCATACAATATGCTTCAATGAAGATGTGAAGAAAAGGTTGTCAAAATTATCAAAAGATGTTTCAATTCATGCTACTTGAAGAAGAATAAAGTTTGATTGTTGTAAATTTTGGGTGGGTTATAATTTAGAGTTATTGTGTTTTAAGACTTTTTATTTAATTTCGGTTACATTTACATAATGGCTAATTATGGCCATAAAGTGTGAATGTTACAACTTTTGGAATGCCTTTAATAGTTTCATTTTGAGGCTATATAAAGCCATCTATGTTGTATTTGTAATAAGACTTAGAAGATATAGTAAAGAAACATTTGTGCTTTTCTTTAGCCGATGGCTAAGTTTATTTGCAACTCTATGTA
Organism: Cucurbita moschata; assembly: GCF_002738365.1. NCBI lineage: Eukaryota > Viridiplantae > Streptophyta > Magnoliopsida > Cucurbitales > Cucurbitaceae > Cucurbita > Cucurbita moschata. The sequence continues at coordinate 686,103 of NW_019268570.1, forward strand.
GTTTAGGTTGCATGTAGAATCATTCAAGCTCGACATGATCAATCTTGCTTGTGGAGTGATTCGAATCTCAATCAAGTGTTATTGCGTTGAGATATTTGATCAACAAGAATCATTCAAGCTAGACATGATCGATCTTGCTTGTGGAGTGATTCGAATCTCAAACAATGTTCTTGTCTTGAGATATTCGATCAACAAGGTAATCCGAATCTTATTCCCCTTGTATTGATTCCTTATCTTATCAACAAACAAAAGAGCTATAGTCTAAATCCAAAATATCACAAATATATGTCATGATCGGTTTGAGTTTTCTTCATTATCCTGTTTGCTGTCCAATAAAAGAGATTGACTAGACAGCTGGGTTTTGACTTACTATTCTTAAATATTGAAAGGAGGGAGTAGGTCTGCGCTAATCATCTATCTTATGATAGGCTTCGCTAGACGACACAGAATGTTTAAAGCCTACCGTACCATATTTGTGATGGTTTTCAAGATAAGAGAGAGGAAAATACCACTTAGATATATGTTGCTCATTGGAAGTGGGCTCTCTCGTTTGCCCCCACTTTTTCAATTTGAATTTTCAAAATGCAAACAAGTTTGAACCCTTGTTTCAGTCCGAATGAATCTCTGGGACATTGACTTCCGACAATAGTGGACTCTTAAGGCTCGCATCCCGCACATATTCTACATTATAGCCTGCAACTAATTACTAATTCATCTTCTGGGAGATCAAAGGGAGCTCGATTAGTTTCTGCGTTACAAGAAATAAAGAACCATAACCAATACTAGGAACAAACAAGGGAATCCCAAACCATATCCGCTTTTGCGCCAGCCACGACAATCTCACTCAAATTACAAGAACCTACACATATTTTAACAGTATACCAGGGTCCCCAACCACACACGCTAATTTCTCTGCATGTAGCTCGTCCGTACTTTCTTTCTTTTCCTGTTTTTGTTTTGAGGCACTACCTTGATAATCAATCATCATTAGAGGAAAACTAAAGTCTAAACATGAAAGTTATATGAGTTAGTAAGTAGCACCTACCGTTTGGCTTATTTAGGTTCTTGACTGGAGCTATTTCCTCACTGCTGTTTCTGTTTATTTAGTTTGGCAAGTCAGATTTTTGTGTATATTATTTTCATGTGAGATTTAGAAAAGGCAGATGCGAATGGAGTGCTTTGATTTTGAACAAATAAAAAGCATATGGGCAGCCTAAATGGAGCTTGACTTATCCAATTTTGTGTTATAAGAAAAGGTTTTTCCTTATACCTTTAAGCTGTGGCCTCTGTCTTTCTTCAATCTTCAAATAGAAAAAGTGACCAATTCCTTTCCTATTTACTTTTTACAAACAAATCAAGAAGAAGTTATATTCAAAGCGAAAACGACCCTTTATTTACAACCTCCTTCGGTAACTTCATTTCAATTATCCTGATTTATGAGTACTAATATGGCCGATCTGTCATCCAACCTATTTTTAGGGCTATTTGGGGCTAGAAGTAATTCATTCATTATTAAGGAAAGACGAAAGAAGAATGCAACTTGACTGTGTAAGGGAGAATCCAGGGAGAAGAGAAAGAGAAGCGAATGAACCTGAACCGATATGACCGGCCCTGATTGAACGTGAATGAGTTGGAAGTTAAAGAAGAAATGAAGGAGTTAGCTGCTTTGAAAGACGACAAGATGAATTAATTATAGGAAAGAGGTCAACTCCGGAACTACTGAACCAGAAAGTGTTGAAAGTCAATCCGAAAGCAAGACAAGAAAGAGGAATTCTCCTTTACTGTTCAAGAATAAATGGGAATAAGGAAGAAGATGAAGACAAGATGAATTAGCAGACAGGAGAGTAAGTAGTAAAGAAAAGAGAATTGAAAGACTCAACCAAAAATGACGATATTCCCCTACTTCACATATTGAGAATGAAAGAATCAATGAAGACGCTTTAGCTACTTTACAGTCGAGTAAATGAAATCAATCCTTCTTGAACTCCGTAACCTACCCTTTCTTATCCTATATTGCCTGGAGAGTAAACAAAAGAAGAATCAACCGACAAAGAGCTACTTCACACCCTTATTCCTTGATAGTGTTTGAAAGAAAGAAGGGAGACTAAAGAACAAATACTTACTCATTCAGCTGAACCGATATGACCTGGGCTACTTCACCGGCGTAACCTCTCTTCCCTAGGCGGGCTACTTCACCGGAAGGAAAGATTGAAGCATGACAATTAGACTGATCCTACTTCACTCTTTTACTCGGGTTTCACTATTCGATCACTTTGTAAGATCAAGACGAAAGATGAATGAGCGTGAACGAACTCTTTCCTTTCCCACTTGGTAAAGCATATGAAGTAGCTCTCTTTTCTTGACCCTATGCCTATGGATTCTTTCTTTTCCTGTTTTTGTTTTGACTGATTGATTCAATTCATTCGTTTTCTTTTCTTTCACTGTAAACTCATGAACCGGATTGGATTTCACTCTTCACTGGGTAAAGCAGCTGGCTGAGTTTCCCTTATTCTATTGGTCTCACAACACTAAGTTTAAGTCAGTTATTATATTAGCCCAGATAAAGAAGAGAAGATGATCTACACCCTGCATTGGACTTCAAAGACTCTTTTGCTCTCCGTCCTGTAACAAGGATGAATTAGACTGATTTCACTCTTTCACTAGGTAAAGCAGCTGGCAAAGGTCAAGCTCATGAGCCTCCCCCTAAACTCTGTAACCTATTTGGAACTTATCTTTCTTCTTTCTTTCACTCTCTTGTAAAGACGAAAGCAAGCAAGAAGACTGAATTCGACTAACCCCTTGTTCTGTTAGTGTGAGTTATTCTGACTGAGGAAGTGATTGTTCACCTCTCTTTTTTTGAACTCTTTCCCTCGGTAATCGGTAATAGGTCTTTGGTTCTTTCCTCTTTTCTTTCACTCTCCTGCCTGGCCTGTAAGAAAGACTAATTCTCCTATTTCTTCTTTGTAAACTCAATCCTCAACTCTTGACTCAAGATTCATTCTCCTGAACTACTGAACGAACCTAATGAAAGAGAGAGGGTAAACTGGACTATTCTTCTTTTCTTCCCCTATTTCTTCTTTGTAACCTCGGTCTCACTACTGCGCACCTTTCCTATTCATTCTCCTTTATTTACAGTCGAGCTACTTATTAATGATCGATCCTTCAATCCTGAACCGGACCGGAAGCTTCTTTAACTCCGTAACCCTTGACTCTATTCCATGACCTACACCTTCTTGCTTGAACTCTTTTACCTTCAAACACTGGATAAAGCTATTTTATGGTCTCTTGTCTTATTCTAAGCTGTTACATTTGTTAAGAAAAGAGGAATGAATTTGTCGAGAGTAACCTGCATAAATTCTTTGTTCGCTTCTTGATCTTCTCTTGATCCTGAACCGTGACCTTTATCAATCTCCTTCCACTCTATTCCCTTCCCTTGATTCATATTCAATTCTTATTCTTTCTTCTCTCAGTCATTCTCCCAAACCTTTATTACCATAAGTTATTAGATTAAGGAGAGTGACGAAACCTAACTCCTCTGCCTATTTATTCTTTCATTTCCCTCGGGTGGAACTATTCAAAGACTGGGTAAAGCTCCTTAACTTAACCCATTTATTCTTGAACAGCTCTTGATCCTTATTCTCTTCCTATGAAATCCTGAACCTTTGTTTGACTCTATGACCATCTGTTCTGTTCTTGTTCTTTCCCTGATCTTTCTCTTCGGCTTCGTGCCTTCACTTTACAGGAGAAGAGGAATATGTATGTGAGACTGTAAGGGAGAGTCCGTCCATTCATTAGCGGGCAGCTTTACCTATTACCTGATTTATTAACCTGACCTAGATTGAACTGTAAACAAAGAGATGAATTCGACTTAACTCAATCACCTCGGCTTGGCCCCTTTCTTTCCTGATATGAACCAAGAGACATCATTCATACAATATACTTCAATGAAGATGTGAAGAAAATGTTGTCAAAATTATCAAAATAGGTTGCAATTCATGTCACATTGAAGAGGAATGAAGTTTGATGGTTATAAATTTTGTTTCATTGCGCTTATCTCTTTTTTCTCTTATTATTTTTTTTTTCTCAGTTTGTGTAGAATGTTCATATTCTATCACAAAACTATATAACAAAAAAAAAATATACATTTTTTTTTATGTTCTTTAAAGTGTTAGATCTGGATCTTTTCAACACTCTATTCTTCTTTAAGACCTTCTAAATCAATTTTCTTGTTGGTAAATTGATTAGATTTTGCCAATAAAAAAAAAACATTGAAAGAAAGAAAGCATATTGATGTTAAATGTCTTTCTTTTTTCCTCTTGATTATTATATGTAACTCTCATATGTTACTACGTCTAAATTAGTCCTTAATCATTTTCTTTCTTTAATTTGTTTCTTTATCGTTATTCGGATTGCTCCTTCAATACCCTTGTTTATGTGTTGAGTGTGCTATCTATTCACTTTGAATTGCATTTAGCTCTATAACATAGCTTGTCTCACATCCCAATTTGTTTTTTTTGGAGTGTGATTTGTGTGTGCTCAATTGTGAGGGTGAGTTTGTAAGGGAGTGACACATTGATTCGAGTGTTGAGTGTTAAACACGAGTGAACTACATTTACGAGTGAATACACGTGAGGGAGCGCTTGTGAGGTCCTTTTTTTTTTCTTTTACCTTTCTCTTTTGTAGCATGGAAAATCCAGACGACAATACTAACATTACTGATGCACGATTGAGAGAAGCACAACAACGAACCATGGAAAGACTAATTCGAGGAATAGAAGAGTTGACTGATCGAATAGGAAGATTGGAGATTCAAAATCAAGCACGACAGAGGATTCCACAACCTACGCCCTCAACCGATACATATGAGGGTGACAATTCTGATCACCACGAGGATAATCCATATGCGGTTGGTCATGGCTTGATGCGAGGGAGAGACCATGGAAGAAGGTATCATAATTTACAACAACGAGTTCCTTATGATGATAGAATTGATCGTAACGTGGGGAGCATCAAATTAAAACTTCCCAAGTTTTATGGCAAAACCGATCCAGAGGAGTACCTTCAATGGGAGAAAACGGTGGAGTCGGTGTTCAACTGTCATAATTTTAGTGATGAAAAGAAGGTACTGTTATGCATTGCTCAATTCAAACAATATGCTCAAATTTGGTGGGATAAATTGATGTCAAGTAGGAGAAGAAATTTTGAAGCACCAATTGATTCATGGGTCGAGTTCAAAGAGTCCATGAGGAAGCGTTTTGTTCCACAATATTTTCAACGGGACATGGCACAAAAGCTTCAAGCATTGAAACAAGGACGCAAATCTGTGGAGGATTATTACCACGAGGAGATGGACCTTTTCAAGTTCTTGAGCGCATCAACGACAATGCTTATAAAATTGATTTACCAGGTAAGTACAGTGTTAGTGCAACTTTTAATGTTGTTGATTTGAGTCCTTTTGATGTAGGTGATGGCTTGGATTCGAGGACGAATCCTTCTCAAGAGGGGGAGAATGATATGAGCCACGACCAAGGAATTTCCATACTTTCCCTTGGGTTGATTACCATATCAAGATTCGAGGACGAATCCTCTTGAAGAAGTGGAGAATGATATGAACCAAGAGACATCATTCATACAATATACTTCAATGAAGATGTGAAGAAAATGTTGTCAAAATTATCAAAATAGGTTGCAATTCATGTCACATTGAAGAGGAATGAAGTTTGATGGTTATAAATTTTGGGTGGGTTACAATTTAAAGTAATTTAGAGTTATTGTATTTTAAGACATTTTATTTACTTAAGGTTACATTTACCTAATGGCTAATTATGGTCATTAAGTATGAATGTTACAACTTTTGGAATGCCTTTAATAGTTTCATTTTGAGGCTATATAAAGCCATGTATGTTGTATTTGTAAGGTAGACTTGGAAAATATAGTAAAGAAGCATTTGTGCTTTTCTTTAGCCGATGGCTAAGTTTCTTTGCAATTCTATGTAGTTTAGATTGCATGTAGAATCATTCAAGCTCGACATGATCAATCTTGCTTGTGGAGTGATTCGAATCTCAAACAAGTGTTTGAGATATTTGATCAACAAGAATCATTGAAGCTAGACATGATCGATCTTGCTTGTGGAGTGATTCGAATCTCAAACAAAGTGTTCTTGCCTTGAGATATTCGATCAACAAGATAATCCGAATCTTACTCCCCTTGTAGTGATTCCTTATCTTATCAAATCTATTTGTGAAACTTTGCTGCAAAACATAAGATAAGGAAATACAAAGGCCCTCACAACAATCTCTCATGTGTATACACTCAAGAATTTTTTTTTTAGGCCACTCTGTTTGCACTCATTTACACAAATGAAGCTCTCAATCTCACCTCTCAAAATTTTGAATAGAGCAAAGATTGAATTTTGAACTCTGGGTCGATTAAAATCTAAAAAGATGAAAGTAAATAAAAATAAAATTGAAAAAAAAATGCAAAGGAAACATATATCCGATTTTGAGCCTGAAGCTCTGATACCAAATGATAAGATAAGGAATCACTACAAGGGGAGTAAGATTCGGATTACCTTGTTGATCGAATATCTCAAGGCAAGAACACTTTGTTTGAGATTCGAATCACTCCAGAAGCAAGATCGATCATGTCTAGCTTCAATGATTCTTGTTGATCAAATATCTCAAACACTTGTTTGAGATTCGAATCACTCCACAAGCAAGATTGATCATGTCGAGCTTGAATGATTCTACATGCAATCTAAACTACATAGAATTGCAAAGAAACTTAGCCATCGGCTAAAGAAAAGCACAAATGCTTCTTTACTATATTTTCCAAGTCTACCTTACAAATACAACATACATGGCTTTATATAGCCTCAAAATGAAACTATTAAAGGCATTCCAAAAGTTGTAACATTCATACTTAATGACCATAATTAGCCATTAGGTAAATGTAACCTAAAGTAAATAAAATGTCTTAAAATACAATAACTCTAAATTACTTTAAATTGTAACCCACCCAAAATTTATAACCATCAAACTTCATTCCTCTTCAATGTGACATGAATTGCAACCTATTTTGATAATTTTGACAACATTTTCTTCACATCTTCATTGAAGTATATTGTATGAATGATGTCTCTTGGTTCATATCATTTCCTCTTCCTTCACTTTCTTTAACTGTAAACTCCTTCCCTTTTTTTTGTCTCACAGCTTGGTTCCTTCCCCTATTTATTCTTGAACAAGGTCATGATGGTGTTAATATAACACATGCGGAAGCAATTTGGATCTTAGGCACTTTTAGAACATCAATTATAGTAAATAACTAGCATGTTCATAAGTATTAAAACTTAATGAGTTTAAATACTAACCTTTTGTAGTTCAAACTCCTTTTACCTCACGAACCGGTTTCGAACCACCACTAGTGTCTTCTCCACTATCCTCCGGCCTTAGAACGGGATTGTGGAATCCAGTGAGTGACCAAACTTGGGAGGAATTTTGTATATGTGAAGAGAGTGTTTGTGAGAGGTTTTTCTCAAGATTTTTCACCAAGATGAAGAAAATCTTCCATGTACCATGATCACTCTATTTAAAGAGTCATCTTTGCATGTTCATGCAAATTTGAGATCACCAAATTTTGACACTTAAAATTCCACTCAAATGTTTGGGATTATGTGGCAAGCATGCATGTTTGAGTTAACCAAATTTTGACACTCAAAATTCCACTCAAACTTGTGGGGTTTATTTGGCAAGCATGCAAGTTTGGTTAAACCAAATTTTGACACCTCAAAATTCCACTAGGCATGGATTTTTCCATTAAATGAAGTCAACATTTTGACTTTCTTCATTTTAATTCAACAATGAATTTCAAATTAAAGTAACATTAAATGATTAATTAAACTATTTAATTAATATTTAATATTAATTCAAATGTCAATCTCAATCAATTCCGACACATAGTTGATTAGAGTTTGAGGAAAGAGAGTTGAGTGAAAAAATAGAGAAAAGTCAATGAGAAAACCCTAGTGAAAAAAAGAATGAAATTGGAAAAAAAAAGAAGAAAGAAGGTGAGTTGTTTGGCTAGAGTTGGAGAGGTTAGAAGGGCAATGTTCTCACAAAAAACCATATTTGTACTTGTGTACAAGGAAGAATGTTTGGTCTCTAACGATAATAATTTGTCTTTTCCTAATATGTTTCAATCTCTTTTACAGGAATTTGATGACGTATTCCAAGATGAAGTCTGATATGGAAATCAACCCAAGTGAAAGTATGGAACGGATTACCTTGATGATCAAGATCAAGAGTAAAGAAAACTCGTTTCTAAACTCGTGATTCGAATCCCTCGACAAAAGGTTTGATCAATACCACTTGAATGACTCTACGTGCAAGTTCTAAACACAAGAATTTGCAAAGAAAGTTTAGCTCTCAACAAAGCTAAAATAGAACTTCTATTCTTAATTCCAAAATATGATGTCTAATCAAAGAAAAGAAGGTTTTATATAGCCTTTACAACCTTAACCTATGTGATACATAACTCCCAAATTAAATGGGCTAGTAAATGAGAAATACTCATAACCTCCATATTAAAATGGCTAGTTAATGGTGGAATATAGTAACCTATGTGGGTTACAATATAACCTTAACTCCTATATTTAAAACTAGCTTAAATATGACAAACAAATAGTTAAACTATAATTAAATAATGCAATGAATAAAATGTGCTTATTAGTCATCCTTGGACTAGTTTCATAAATTCAGCGGAGTTCATTAAATGCAACTTAAATTGCATTTAATTCATCTCTTTCTTGAACCTCAACTTTGCACAACATATAAGGGAGGTCTCCAGCGTCTTCTAGAATTTCCTTTGATGAGCTCACCATAGCTTGAATATAACTGTATAAAGTTTGTTGTAGCTTCTTGGCTCTCGTCCTTGTAATTGGACCTTGAGGTATGGAAATTCCTTGGTCGTGGTTCATATCAAAGTCCCTAAAGGACTACCTCCCATTAGAGGTATTGAACATAAAATAGACTTCATTCCAGGGACTGTCATTCCGTATAAGCCAGCTTATCGAGTCAATCCAACTGAGACAAAAGAAATTCAAAGGCAAGTGGAGGAGCTCATGGAGAAGGGCTATGTACCAAAAAGTTTGAGTCCATGTTCTATTCGAGACTTATTGGTGCCAAAGAAAGATAAAACATGGCGCATATGCATGGATAATAGAGTCATCAACAAAATCACGGTAAAGTATCGACATCATATTCCTAAGTTAGACGATATGCTTGATTTATTGCATGATTCATGTCTATTTATAAAAATTATTTTGAAATCTGGATTTCATCACATTAGAATGCAGTAGGAGATGAATGGAAAACAACTTTCAATATTAAGTTTGGATTGTATGAATGGCTTGTTATGCCTTTTAGGTTAACTAATGCTCCTAGTACACCTATGCGTTTAACATATAATGTTTTGAGAAAATATATAAGAAAACATGTTGTTTATATTGATGATATTATAATTTATTTGAAGATTTTACTTGAGCATGTGGAGCATGTTAAATTAGTTTTGATTACACATAAAAAAGAGAAATTTAATTTTAATAAGGGTAGTTTTTGCATGGAAAAAGTTCACTCTATTGGCTTCATAGTTGATAAAAGTAGAATAGCATTAGATAGAGACAAAGTTAAATTCACTATGGATTTGCCAACACCAAAGAGTGCACGTAAAGTTCGGAGTTTTCATGAGTTAGCTAACCTCTATAAGAGATTTATAAATGATTTTAGAACCATAACTGAACTATTGAATGACTTAGTGAACAAGAATGTTGTTTTTAAATGGGGAGGAATGCAAGAGAAGGCATTCAATTTGCTTAGGAACAAATTAAGCAATGCATCATTATTTGTTTTTCCTAGCTTTTATAAAACTTTTGAAATTGGATGTGATGCATGTGGTTTGGTCATAAGTGTTGTTTTAATTCAAGATGAAAAGCCGTTAGTGTATTTTAGTGAAAAACTAAATGGGGCAACATTGAAATACCCTACCGATGATAAAGAATTGTTTGTAGTTCATATATTGCATGTGCCGCAACACTACTTATGGTCTAAAGAATTTGTGATCCACTTTGATCATGAAAACTTGAAGTATGTGAAGGGTCAAAGCAAACTGAACCGTAGACATGCAAAATGAGTGGAATTTATTGAAACATTTTTCGTATGTCATCAAGTATAAGCAAGGTAAGGATAATACAGTAGCTCATGTGTTATCTAAAAGGTATGATCTCTTTACTTCTCTTACTGCAAAAATTCTTGGAATTGAGCATATTATTGAATTATATAGAGATGACCAAGACTTTAGAACTATTTATACATCTTGTCTTGCAAAAAAAAGTGGTGGATGATTATTATGTGTTTCATAAATTTTTAATTACTAAGAGTATGAACAAGACTTTAGAACTATTTATTCATCTTGTCTTGCAAAAAAAAAGTGGTGGATGATAACTATGTGTTTCATAAATTTTTAATTACTAAGAGTATGCTTTGTATTCCTAAATGCTCAATAAAAGATTTGTTTTTGAGAGAAGCATATGGTGGTGCCTTAATGGAACATCTTAGGATTAATAAAGTTTACGAGATGTTGCATGAAGCATCTGGCAGATAGATTTATGGATGATGCAAAGCATGCTGCTGACTTGTTCTTTAAGAAAGTAGTTTATGGATTTAATACACTTCATTTACTTCCTAACCTATTGCCAAGAAGATTCAAAAAAATATGTCAACAACAGAATTCAAACCTACGCGCGGAGAGCTCAACTAATTTCAAATCTGTTGCATTAGCCACTCAAGTACATCAACATTTGTTAGAAAAAAACTATGTTTAATTTCATAAATGACGTAAAAGGGGATCAGGAATAAATTCCGTCCACAAACGTCTTTTGTCGGGAGACTATAAATACCCACAATATGTTATGTAAAATTCAGATTCGTGGATGAATGTAATTCAGATCTCAAATTGAGACGTTTCCCTTAGAAATTCGAGCATCATATTTGCCATTTCTAAGTTTCAAGCAATTCTTGTGGTAGAATTACACCCGAGTCATTCAATCAAGCCTTGATCAAGTTAGATTGTGGAGTGACTCAATTTAGAATAAGGTTTCCAAATCTTGCTTCTAAATCTTCGATCGTAAGAGGTAATCTAATTCTAGCCTTATCTCTTGGTTGATACAAATTTCGTATAAGAAGGTGTTAATTACTTTGATTCAAGGGTTCTTGCTTCAACATAAGCCTGGATCGTTGGGCTGAAGATTAGGGTTGCGCAACCATACCTTTTTTTCTGTGGGAAATTAAATAGAAATTTTCTTTATCCTCGCGCTCTCTTGTGTTTCATGTAGTCATCGCCGAACCAGAACTCTTGCCCCTAAATCCTTTCTATTGCAGGTTTCGAGTTACTCGCAACTATATTGACAAAAGTCCAGTTGACGTAGCGTAGGTGGAATAATATCTTCCCCATCCCTATTGGAATGAATATTCATGCTTAAATAGTCCTTTCCCGAGACCAAGGAGAGAAAGTGATCCCTGTCTCTGCTGCTCTCTCCTTTTCATTGCTTGAAAACTTCAAAGGCTGCTCCTCTTTCCCCCAGCACCCATTGAATTTGCACCCTAGAACATCTCGACTTTTTCACTCCAAAAAAGCAGCCTTAGCCTGATTTTTCTATATGATACCACCAGACTATGTGTAACTTTCACTTCTTTCTTCAGAAGAAAATAGATAGAAAGTATGTTATGTATGCATGCGGATCGAATTCCTCTCACGGGCTTCTGCTCCGCACCTGACTAATGGTTTAAAGACTCTTATTGTCCTATGAGAAAGGATAAGTAAATAAAATACAAGCTTTAGCTTGAGAAAGGTGCCAATAAGTAAATAAAATACAAGCTTTAGCTTAAGAAAGGTGCCAATCCTGATTATTGATTGAGATTCCAATCTAGTAAGAAAGAAGGAGAATAAAGTGTGATACGATAAAAAATCAACTACAAGGGGAATAAGATTCGGATTACCTTGTTGATCGAATATCTCAAGGCAAGAACACTTGATTGAGATTCGAATCACTCCACAAGCAAGATCGATCATGTCTAGCTTGAATGATTCTTGTTGATCAAATATCTCAAACATTTGTTTGAGATTCGAACCACTCCACAAGCAAGATCGATCATGTCTAGCTTGAATGATTCTTGTTGATCAAATATCTCAACGCAAGTACACTTGTTTGAGATTCGAATCACTCCACAAGCTAAATGATACGATAAGAAATCAACTACAAGGGGAATAAGATTCGGATTACCTTGTTGATCGAATATCTCAAGGCAAGAACATTGTTTGAGATTCGAACCACTCCACAAGCAAGATCGATCATGTCTAGCTTGAATGATTCTTGTTGATCAAATATCTCAACGCAAGAACACTTGTTTGAGATTCGAATCACTCCACAAGCAAGATTGATCATGTCGAGCTTGAATGATTCTACATGCAATCTAAACTACATAGAATTGCAAAGAAAATTAGCCATTGGCTAAAGAAAAGCACAAATGCTTCTTTTACTATATTTTCCCAGTCTGCCTTACAAATACAACATAGATGGCTTTATATAGCCTCAAAATGAAACTATTAAAGGCATTTCAAAAGTTGTAACATTCACACTTTATGGCCATAATTAGCCATTATGTAAATGTAACCGAAATTAAATAAAAAGTCTTAAAATACAATAACTCTAAATTATAACCCACCCAAAATTTACAACAATCAAACTTTATTCTTCTTCAATGTAGCATGAATTGAAACATCTTTTGATAATTTTGACAACCTTTTCTTCACATCTTCATTGAAATATATTGTTGATTGATGTCTCTTGGTTCATATCAAAGTGCTTCTATCCACTACCCAGTAAAGCAGTTCAGTCTTTCTAGAGTAAGTAATTCCCTTCCCCGAAAGCCTAGAGCCATAACTCTTAACGATGCAAGAAATAGCTAATAGCTATTGTTTCGTGCCCAAGCACGGGATTCGACCTGACCTATGAACTTCTAAGCAACATTGCCCTAGCGGCTAGGAAACAACGACTTGAACTTGAGGATCACAACGAACTATATGCTTATCTGGGCGCGTCTTGGGCTCTTTTATCTCTAACTCGAAATATCGATCGGACGTAAGAGAAGAAAAAGAATAAGAATCTGACGCCTAAAATTCCCATTTCTTTTTTGGTTGGACTAACCCAGCCGATGATTGATTTTGAATTGGCGAAGAATTCAAGTAGAGCCCTCGCCTACTCCTTATCCTTAAATACAAAAATGGATTCACTCTCTCTTCCTTCTGTTCTGGGGGAGCGGAGAGTCAAAGAATAAACCAAAGAAAATAGAAAATAGAAATATATAGTGATCGAGAAATAATAGATTTATTTGAGAATAGAAAAAGAAAACTAGAAAGCATAGAGAAGACAAGAAAAGTTGAAACCTTTTATGTGATTTCTTCTGTAATGATCTAATCAGACGTGGTAATCTAATTAATATTAATAGCATGAATATGCCCCGTCATCAAAAAATCTTCCTAGGATCTGTAATTTGATCCTTTTTTACTAATTCTTTTTTACCGGCTGAGAGCTTATTCTGTGTTTAGGTGCGTAGACAGTGCACTATGGCGGCCCTTTTCTTGTACTGTGTCCTTTCGGTCTTATTGATCTTACGACCCTTTTCTTATAGGCGATTGGCTGCCCTCTTTCCTTGCATAACACCGATGGCATAGTCTGAAGCATCGTACTTCGACCAGCTTAGCATGATCCTGAAAGGCCAACACCGAATCAGCCATGATGCCCCCTTGACTTTATAAGTCCTCAAAGGCCTCTTGATCTTCTCTAGTCCAATGCCATGGTGTCGGTTCTTCTTAATGAGATTAGTCAAAGGACCCGAAAATGAACCTATGTAGTTTCCCAGGCCAAGAAAAGATCTTAACTCTCAAATACCTTTGATTGGAGATCCCATTCTGGCCTTCCCCATCCCTATTGGAATGAATATTCATGCTTAAATAGTCCCTTCCCTTGATCCGATGTCTAAAGAACTCTTCTATTCTGGGCGCAGCGGCCAAGCCCTTTGCTAAATCCTTGCAGGACTACCGTATTCCAACCATGAAGATGGAAAACTATAGCTCAAGCCCGAATTAATGCCTTCAGACAAAGCCGATGCACCGTGCAGGTTCGGAACAATCAATCCGTTTGTTGATTCGAGACTCCAGAATTGACTCCTCTAACTTCTAATTAACAAATCCTAGTTTTGACATCAAGATCAAGCAAGATACTTTCTGATAAGCGCCTACAATGAAGAAATTTGTAAAGCTAGAGGTTCTTCTAGAATCCTTGCAAAACGTTCACAGAGAAAGCTAACTTAACGGATTGATTCCAACCAAGAGCTGGTTAGAAGATGAATGACTCTTAAATCGAACTTGGAATCTATGATTGTCACTCTTAGATACTAAGACAATTCACTCCAGAATTAGCTTGATCAAAACTAATTCAATGAATCGGTTTAAACATCAAACCTAAAAGCAAGGTTTGAAAAAGAATAACTGATAAGATAAGGAATCACTACAAGGGGAGCAAGATTCGGATTACCTTGTTGATCGAATATCTCAAGCAAAGAACACTTTGTTTGAGATTCGAATCACTCCAGAAGCAAGATCGATCATGTCTAGCTTTAATGATTCTTGTTGATCAAATATCTCAAGACAAGAACACTTGATTGAGATTCGAATCACTCCACAAGCAAGATTGATCATGTCGAGCTTGAATGATTCTACATGCAATCTAAACTACATAGAATTGCAAAGAAACTTAGCCATCGGCTAAAGAAAAGCACAAATGCTTCTTTTGATATATCTAACATAATGATATGAACCAAGAGACATCAATCATAACATATGCTTCAATGAAGATGTGAAGAAAATATTGTTGAAATCATCAAAAGATATTTCAATTCATGCAACATTGAAGAAGAATAAAGTTTCATATGATAAATTTTGGGTGGATTACAATTTAGAGTTATTGTATTTCATTATTGTATTTTAAGACTATTTAGTTACTTTAGGTTACAATTACATAATGGCTAATTATGGCCATAAAGTGTGAATGCTACAACTCTTGGAATGCCTTTAGTAGTTTCATTTTTGAGGCTATATAAAGCCTTTTATGTTGTATTTGTAATAAGACTTAGAAAATATAGTAAAGAAGCATTTGTGCTTTTCTTTAGCCAATGGCTAAGTTTCTTTGCAACTCTATGTAGTTTAGATTGCATGTAGAATCATTCAAGCTCGACATGATCAATCTTGCTTGTGGAGTGATTCGAATCTCAATCAAGTGTTCTTGTCTTGAGATATTTGATCAACAAGAATCATTGAAGCTAGACATGATCGATCTTGCTTCTGAAGTGATTCGAATCTCAAACAAAGTGTTCTTTGCTTGAGATATTCGATCAACAAGGTAATCCGAATCTTATTCCCCTTGTAGTTGATTCCTTATCATATCATTAACACCAAAAGGGTATCAAGAAAACACAATGGTTTTGTCTGTATTCAACCATCATTCTAACATGAATACTACATGCCTTTAAATAGGCCCAAAAGATAACCCTAACATAATAAGGTTCAGCCACCAACTACAAATCACTAATAAATGCTATTAAATACAAATTGAAGAAAATAAGGCATTCATACAAACTACTGATAAATGTTATTAAATACAAATTGAAGAAAATAAGGTATTCAGAAATTGTCTTAATTGGTAGTTCAACTACTAAAGGCAAGTCTTCTAATCACTTTTCAATGTCAGCCACTCCATTATTTTCTTGATTTGATACTTGAAGGCATTCCAAAAGTTATAACATTCACACTTTATGGCCATAATTAGCCATTATGTAAATGTAACCGAAATTAAATAAAAAGTCTTAAAATACAATAACTCTAAATTACTCTAAATTATAACCCACCCAAAATTTACACCAATCAAACTTTATTCTTCTTCAATGTAGCATGAATTGAAACATCTTTTGATAATTTTGACAATCTTTTCTTCACATCTTCATTGAAGCATATTGTATGATTGATGTCTCTTGGTTCATATCATTCTCCACTTCTTCAAGAGGATTCGTCCTCGAATCTTTTTGTGAAACTTTGCTGCAAAAAATAAGTTATGGAAATACAAAGGACCTCCCAACACTCTCTCACGAGTATACACTTAAGAAATTTTAGGCCACTCTTTTTACACAAACACACAAATGAAGCTCTCATTCTCACCCTCAAAACTGTAAATAGAGCAAAGATTGAATTTTGAACTCTGGGTCGATTAAAAACTAAAAAGATGAAAGTAAATAAAAATCAAATTGAGAAGAAACGCAAAGGAAACATATATCCGATCTTGAGCCTGAAGCTCTGATACCAAATGATAAGATATGGAATCAATACAAGGGGAATAAGATTCGGATTACCTTGTTGATCGAATATCTCAAGACAAGAACATTGTTTGAGATTCGAATCACTCCACAAGCAAGATCGATCATGTCTAGCTTGAATGATTCTTGTTGATCAAATATCTCAACGCAAGAACACTTGTTTGAGATTCGAATCACTCCACAAGCAAGATTGATCATGTCGAGCTTGAATGATTCTACATGCAACCTAAACTACATAGAATTGCAAATAGCCATTGGCTAAAGAAGAGCACAAATGCTTCTTTTACTATATTTTCCAAGTCTCATTACAAATACAACATACAAGGCATTATATAGCCTCAAAAAATGAAACTATTAAAGGCATTCCAAAAGTTATAACATTCACACTCTATGGCCATAATTAGCCATTATGTAAATGTAACCGAAATTAAATAAAAATTCTTAAAATACAATAACTCTAAATTACTCTAAATTATAACCCACCCAAAATTTACACCAATCAAACTTTATTCTTCTTCAATGTAGCATGAATTGAAACATCTTTTGATAATTTTGACAATCTTTTCTTCACATCTTCATTGAAGCATATTGTATGATTGATGTCTCTTGGTTCATATCAGGTAGGATCTTGCATATGATTTAAAGTGCTTGGCCGTCTTCCCTATATACTAGATATATATTAGATATATATACATCTGTCTGCCCATGCCTTGAGTTCACTTTCTTCTCCGCGCTTGCCTTAGACTTATCTTATTACCCGCGCTCAGGAAAGGGAATGCCTACCTCTTTTCACCTACTTCGACTAAAATCGGGATAGGAATTGATGCCATACCACCACGGGAGGGAGATCCGACATTACTATAGACTGAACCGTAGCCCTTTCTTGCCCAGCTTTAGAATTAAAAAAAAAAAAAAAAAAAAAGGCATATGAGAGGGCGCAAGCTGAAAGGTTTTACACAACTCCTGGATAAGTGGCCAATTGCTTGAAAGAAAGAAAAAAAGAGCCTAGGGCTCATGCTTACCTACCTTTCTGACAGAGTTTCCTACTCATACTGAACCTACTCTGGCTCTCTGACCTAAGAAAATCTGTTGACTGAGAGGTCCGCGTGTTTCCTTCGCAAGCAAGGGACTAACTTTATACTGAAGCTACAACTTATTCTCAGCAGGGGATTCTTCCATTCTAGCTGCCTATTAAATAAATCCCCTATCCGCTCTTGGGTTCATAACTGATGGTGGTCTTATATCAGTTTCCGGTGCTTGAAGTACTCGTATCCGGTCAACCAGTAACCGGTGGGGAAGTATGAGAAGAAGCTCTTAGTGCAGGTGCAATCTTGGTCTCCTCAACGCATCCGCTCTGTTGTTAGAGTGAAATGGTGCTCCGTTTTCAATTGAATGCGCTGTGCTGTGGGACATCGAGGAAGAGCATAGCATCTGGGAATTTCTCTTTTAGACTGCCCGGAGCCAGAGTTGGTCTCTGGCTAGGTCTTTAACCAGTTTGAAAGATAAACTATCAGTCATGAAGTGGGCTTAAACAGAAAGTCAAGTTGGGTATTGTATTGAGATGCTCCCTTGGCCGGAACCACAACAGTGCTTTTGATTATCTTCTAGTGGTGGAACCGCCTGAAGTCAAGACTGGTCATCAATAGCCAAAAGAGAGGGAAGTTCTAAAACCGAATTCGTCTAGTTACAGAGAAAAAACCATGTTTGGATTGAGAACTACTTCTTATCCCTACGGCCCGGCATTGCTTCTCAATACCACACTAGCTGTTCAGCTTCTAGAACTACGCTAAATAGAAGGGAAAGCCCAGGACAGGATACTGACTATCTCGTCATGCTCAACAAAGCCAAAAATAGTTGTAAAGCCAATTGATTTTAGGCAGAAAGCCACCTTGGGCGACGTGGGTGGTGAATACCATTGATGGCAACTATTTTGTTGAGTTTGGTGTCTAGGCAGAGAGAGGGTGTTTATGGCATGATAGAGCTGTAGCGAGCAGCATAGTGGAAGCAACAGCTTTGATTTGACGGTTTTAAATAACTATCCCAGACGAGGTAGTGTATATGAACTGATAGTCCATACCTTCGTTCTATCACCGCAGGCCGGACCTGCCTTCCCGAAAAGCACTCGCATAGAGATGATAGGCACTTATCGTGGAGTTCGGGAGTGATTGAAGTCTGTTTGTGAACAGTCAGTTGGCGTGCTCACAAGTAAGTAGGTTTTTTTCATTTCATGGATCATATCTTGGGATATGAAACAAATAGTCTTTCCACTCGCGAGAAAGAATTCGAGTTCATTCTCATATAACGATCAAGTCTTCTTCTTCACTGAGAGGTTAAGGCGCTTCTGCTTTTCCGTTCTAGTGAGTGCTTTATTCCCTTCCGTAATCAGAATCGGGAGAAAGATAAGGTGAAGTAATTATTGAACTATACTTGCTATCA
Source organism: Cucurbita moschata (assembly GCF_002738365.1). Taxonomy (NCBI): domain Eukaryota; kingdom Viridiplantae; phylum Streptophyta; class Magnoliopsida; order Cucurbitales; family Cucurbitaceae; genus Cucurbita; species Cucurbita moschata. The sequence goes on from NW_019268570.1 coordinate 705,017, forward strand.
AAAACTCACTCAAGTATGCTCCTACGCCAAGGCCCGCAAGCCTAACATAAATGCCAAAAATTCGACTTTTTCCTTGTTGTTCAGGTGTAGCGGGGGACTACCCAAATTCATATAAATCCAATCGTCGTTGCAAAACGCCCTAGCCCTTGTCATTCTAAACGTACTATATGTATATGCTATTGAATAGATTGATTTACTATGCTAGTCGGAGTTTCAGAGAGGCTGAGATTCAAGCAAAACTCTACGCTTAGTAGTTGAGGGGGGAAATTTTCACTATAGTCACTTGAAAAAGAAATGTCATCCTCTTTAGACTATTAATAAATGTGTACAATTCACCTAACTGCTTCTTCTGTGCCACATATTCTACTAAACTGGATCACTTGATCTTATACAGGCAAAGATAGGATTGCTAACCGGATTGATCACAGGGAGGGATTACAATGACCTAACTCGTTTGGCTCTTACACTCCTTAGTCTTAGTAAGGAAAGATGAAAAATTGTTAACTCACTATAAGAAAGTCAATCCGTACCTATTGGATTTGGATTGCATTGTTGGTTTTGAATGCTTGCTAAGCTCTTTGATGAACAAAGTGAGATTCTTTAGTTAAGCTTTCCTTACTGGAAGTCGATTATTTCATCGTCGTTTGAGTTCTTTCAACCGTAAACGGTTATTTTGAAAGTCTTTTTCCCTTGTACACGAGCTTGACTTTATGGGAAGAAAGATAAGAGTGTGCCCTTGCCGACCGATCGGTAGGTTTTTTCACCTTAGATTGTATTGGTGGTGTAGGTTAAATAGCTCTCTCACCATATACTAGGGATTGGATTCTTTCCTTCGTGACTGACCTCTATTTTTCTTTCTACAAGTCTATAAGAGAACTCCCTCTTATGATTTTAAGAAGGTTGAACAGTTCTTAGGATTCACTCTCCTCCGAAATTGGTTAGTCAAATCAAATACCTACACTGGTATGTTACTGTTGCACTTTCATGGATATCGAGATTGTTGACTTCTTCCAGGCACCTTTTGTAAAGGATGTGATATGAACCAAGAGACATCAATCATACAATATGCTTCAATGAAGATGTGAAGAAAAGGTTGTCAAAATTATCAAAAGATGTTTCAATTCATGCCTACATTGAAGAAGAATAAAGTTTGATTGTTGTAAATTTTGGGTGGGTTATAATTTAGAGTAATTTAGAGTTATTGTATTTTAAGACTTTTCATTTAATTTCGGTTACATTTACATAATGGCTAATTATGGCCATAAAGTGTGAATGTTACAACTTTTGGAATGCGTTTAATAGTTTCATTTTGAGGCTATATAAAGCCATGTATGTTGTATTTGTAAGGTAGACTTAGAAGATATATCAAAAGAAGCATTTGTGCTTTTCTTTAGCCAATGGCTAAGTTTCTTTGCAACTCTATGTAGTTTAGGTTGCATGTAGAATCATTCAAGCTCGATATGATCAGTCTTGCTTGTGGAGTGATTCGAATCTCAAACAAGTGTTTGAGATATTTGATCAACAAGAATCATTGAAGCTAGACATGATCGATCTTGCTTCTGGAGTGATTCGAATCTCAAACAAAGTGTTCTTGGCTTGAGATATTCGATCAACAAGGTAATCCGAATCTTACTCCCCTTGTAGTGATTCCTTATTGTATCATTTGGTATCAGAGCTTCAGGCTCAAGATCGGATATATGTTTCCTTTGCATTCTTTTTTTCAATTTGATTTTTATTTACTTTCATCTTTTTAGATTTTAATCGACCCAGAGTTTAAAATTCAATCTTTTCTCTATTTAAAATTTTGAGATGTGAGAATAAGAGCTTCATTTGTGTAAACGTGTGTAAAAAGAGTGGCCTAAAATTTTCTTGAGTGTATACTCGTGAGAGAGTATTGTGAGGTCCTTCGTATTTCCATAACTTATTTTTTGCAGCAAAGTTTCACAAATAGACAAAGTTTCACAAATAGATTCGAGGACGAATCCTCTTGAAGAAGTGGAGAATGATATGAACCAAGAGACATCAATCATACAATATGCTTCAATGAAGATGTGAAGAAAAGGTTGTCAAAATTATCAAAAGATGTTTCAATTCATGCCTACATTGAAGAAGAATAAAGTTTGATTGTTGTAAATTTTGGGTGGGTTATAATTTAGAGTTATTGTATTTTAAGACTTTTCATTTAATTTCGGTTACATTTACATAATGGCTAATTATGGCCATAAAGTGTGAATGTTACAACTTTTGGAATGCGTTTAATAGTTTCATTTTGAGGCTATATAAAGTGATACAATAAGGAATCACTACAAGGGGAGTAAGATTCGGATTACCTTGTTGATCGAATATCTCAAGCCAAGAACACTTTGTTTGAGATTCGAATCACTCCAGAAGCAAGATCGATCATGTCTAGCTTCAATGATTCTTGTTGATCAAATATCTCAAACACTTGTTTGAGATTCGAATCACTCCACAAGCAAGACTGATCATATCGAGCTTGAATGATTCTACATGCAACCTAAACTACATAGAGTTGCAAAGAAACTTAGCCATTGGCTAAAGAAAAGCACAAATGCTTCTTTTGATATATCTTCTAAGTCTACCTTACAAATACAACATACATGGCTTTATGATATGAACCAAGAGACATCAATCATACAATATGCTTCAATGAAGATGTGAAGAAAAGGTTGTCAAAATTATCAAAAGATGTTTCAATTCATGCTACATTGAAGAAGAATAAAGTTTGATTGTTGTAAATTTTGGGTGGGTTATAATTTAGAGTTATTGTGTTTTAAGACTTTTTATTTAATTTCGGATACATTTACATAATGGCTAATTATGGCCATAAAGTGTGAATGTTACAACTTTTGGAATTTCATTTTGAGACTATATAAAGCCATCTATGTTGTATTTGTATTCAAACTTGGAAAATATAGTAAAAGGAGCATTTGTGCTTTCTTTAGCCAATGGCTAAGTTTATTTGCAACTCTATGTAGTTTAGGTTGCATGTAGAATCATTCAAGCTCGACATGATCAATCTTGCTTGTGGAGTGATTCGAATCTCAATCAAGTGTTCTTGTCTTGAGATATTTGATCAACAAGAATCATTGAAGCTAGACATGATCGATCTTGCTTCTGGAGTGATTCGAATCTCAAACAAAGTGTTCTTGGCTTGAGATATTCGATCAACAAGGTAATCCGAATCTTATTCCCCTTGTATTGATTCCTTATCTTATCACCAAATGATAAGATAAGGAATCAATACAAGGGGAATAAGATTCGGATTACCTTGTCGATCGAATATCTCAAGCCAAGAACACTTTGTTTGAGATTCGAATCACTCCAGAAGCAAGATCGATCATGTCTAGCTTCAATGATTCTTGTTGATCAAATATCTCAAACAATTGTTTGAGATTCGAATCACTCCACAAGCAAGATTGATCATATCGAGCTTGAATGATTCTACATGCAACCTAAACTACATAGAGTTGCAAAGAAATTTAGCCATTGGCTAAAGAAAAGCACAAATGCTTCTTTTACTATATTTTCCAAGTCTGATTACAAATACAACATAGATGGCTTTATATAGCCTCAAAATGAAACTATTAAAGGCATTCCAAAAGTTGTAACATTCACACTTTATGGCCATAATTAGCCATTATGTAAATGTAACCGAAATTAAATAAAAAGTCTTTAAACACAATAACTCTAAATTATAACCCACCCAAAATTTACAACAATCAAACTTTATTCTTCTTCAATGTAGCATGAATTGAAACATCTTTTGATAATTTTGACAACCTTTTCTTCACATCTTCATTGAAGCATATTGTATGATTGATGTCTCTTGGTTCATATCAGGATGAATGGCGGGCTATTTGACAATGAGCCTCCTCAGTCTCTAGAGATGAGATGGTGGGGCCTTTTCAACAGCTGCTGACGCCATAGGCTTCTTGCCTTTGTCAGAGCTTTGGGCGAAGGGGTGGCGGGATGATTTTCAGAGTTTGAACTTTCGCTTCGCACCTTCCTCTTTCTTTTTAGGTCTTTGGGGACAAGGATCAACAAATATGTTTGGATACCTTCTTCGAGACCCAATATGCTGGAAATTCGCCTGCCTAGGATGTTTTTTTTCCTAATATCACAAATTAGCTTTTCTCACTGAGACTAGAAGGTGAAGGCGTCAAATGGATCGAAGAGGCCTTGAGCGAAATGCGGCTTCCATGATTAGCATGAGATCGTCAGTCAAGGTGAGTAAGGGGGTTGGTTTGCTTCCCAAGGCTGCATTGGTTTTATGGCTCCTCGATTGCACCGTTTTTCGAAAAGCCTTGTGTATAGGTTGGAGGAAGAATAACAGCAGCAAAGCAAAATTAGACCTAACCTCACTCGGAGATAGCAGCTCATGAACTGCCCTGCTCGAAGGGTCGTAGCCCTAACTGACCTAGCTTTAGAAGTGGCAGCAATTGGCTAAAATCGGCCAAGCGCAGTAAATAGAGTCCCAGATGCAGGAGAGGTAAAAGATCTCAGCCCTATTGACATAGATAGGTGTGATTGAAGCGATTGGACTGCTTTCAAAGGCCTTAAATAGCTCACAATTCTGACCTCGAATAATAAGAGCTCTGTCAATCACTGATCCTTACATGTCTGTCTACTATAGGGATTGGGTTAGGAAAGCTGCTTGATACTCTAGTCATTCCCCTTCTGATAAGATAAGGAATCACTACAAGGGGAATAAGATTCGGATTACCTTGTTGATCGAATATCTCAAGCAAAGAACACTTTGTTTGAGATTCGAATCACTCCAGAAGCAAGATCGATCATGTCTAGCTTCAATGATTCTTGTTGATCAAATATCTCAAGACAAGAACACTTGATTGAGATTCGAATCACTCCACAAGCAAGATTGATCATGTCGAGCTTGAATGATTCTACATGCAACCTAAACTACATAGAGTTGCAAAGAAACTTAGCCATTGGCTAAAGAAAAGCACAAATGCTTCTTTTGATATATCTTCTAAGTCTTATTACAAATACAACATAGATGGCTTTATATAGCCTCAAAATGAAACTATTAAAGGCATTCCAAAAGTTGTAACATTCACACTTTATGGCCATAATTAGCCATTATGTAAATGTAACCGAAATTAAATAAAAAGTCTTAAAACACAATAACTCTAAATTATAACCCACCCAAAATTTACAACAATCAAACTTTATTCTTCTTCAATGTAGCATGAATTGAAACATCTTTTGATTATTTTGATAACCTTTTCTCCACATCTTCATTGAAGCATATTGTATGATTGATGTCTCTTGGTTCATATCATTCTCCACTTCTTCAAGAGGATTCGTCCTCGAATCTATTTGTGAAACTTTGCTGCAAAAAATAAGTTATGGAAATACAAAGGACCTCACAACACTCTCTCACGTGTATACACTCAAGGAATTTTAGGCCACTCTGTTTGCACTCATTTACACAAATGAAGCTCTCATTCTCACCTCTCAAAATTTTAAATAGAGCAAAGATTGAATTTTGAACTTTGGGTCGATTAAAAACTAAAAAGATGAAAATAAATAAAAATTAAATTGAGAAGAAACGCAAAGGAAACATATATCCGATCTTGAGCCTGAAGCTCTGATACCAAATGATAAGATAAGGAATCAATACAAGGGGAATAAGATTCGGATTACCTTGTTGATCGAATATCTCAAGCCAAGAACACTTTGTTTGAGATTCGAATCACTCCAGAAGCAAGATCGATCATGTCTAGCTTCAATGATTCTTGTTGATCAAATATCTCAAGACAAGAACACTTGTTTGAGATTCGAATCACTCCACAAGCAAGATTGATCATGTCGAGCTTGAATGATTCTACATGCAACCTAAACTACATAGAGTTGCAAAGAAACTTAGCCATTGGCTAAAGAAAAGCACAAATGCTTCTTTTGATATATCTTCTAAGTCTTATTACAAATACAACATAGATGGCTTTATATAGCCTCAAAATGAAACTATTAAAGGCATTCCAAAAGTTGTAACATTCACACTTTATGGCCATAATTAGCCATTATGTAAATGTAACCGAAATTAAATAAAAAGTCTTAAAACACAATAACTCTAAATTATAACCCACCCAAAATTTACAACAATCAAACTTTATTCTTCTTCAATGTAGCATGAATTGAAACATCTTTTGATTATTTTGATAACCTTTTCTCCACATCTTAATTGAAGCATATTGTATGATTGATGTCTCTTGGTTCATATCACCTTCTGATATGATAAGGAATCAACTACAAGGAAAATAAGATTCGGATTACCTTGTTGATCGAATATCTCAAGGCAAGAATATTGTTTAAGATTCGAATCACTCCACAAGCAAGATCGATCATGTCTAGCTTGAATGATTCTTGTTGATCAAATATCTCAAACACTTGTTTGAGATTCGAATCACTCCACAAGCAAGATTGATCATATCGAGCTTGAATGATTCTACATGCAACATAAACTACATAGAATTGCAGAGAAACTTAGCCATTAACTAAAGAAAAACACAAATGCTTCTTTTAATATATTCTCCAAGTCTACTTACAAATCCAACATACATGGCTTTATATAGCCTAAAAAATGAAACTATTGAAGGCATTCCAAGAGGTGTAACATTCATACTTAATGGCCATAATTAGCCATTAGGTAATTGTAACCTAAATGAAATAAAAAAGTCTTAAAATACAATAACTCTAAATTACTCTAAATTGTAACCCACCAAAAATTTATAACAATCAAATTTCATTCTTCTTCAATGTGGCATGAATTGAAACATCTTTTTGATAATTTTGACAACTTTTTCTTCACATCTTCATTGAAGTATATTATATGATTGATGTCTCTTCGTTCATATCACCTTCCTTAAGCAGTGGATATTTGGATAGAGCATTTTTTGAACGACTTTCTAGCGGTCAACTGAACAGGCTGACAATCGGCAGAAGATGCTGAGCAAAGCTGCTGGCCTGAAGAGTGGATCCGTAACATCAACTGCAGAAGAATGAGGTGAGAGTTGATGAAAATCTTAGACGATTTGAGGTTACTCGACAGTCCGGCCCCAAGATTAACAGACAGAAAGTATAGCATCACCTTAATATATAACAGCAGTATAATACCTTACCTTATAAGATTCTGAACTTGAACATTAATATATAACAAAGATTCTAATCTGCAGTCCAACTATCTTTCTCTATTCCCTGAGCTACTTCCCCGGAACCTTTATTATCTGACTTGAACCTATTTATCGTGAAAAAGAGGTGAGATAGAGATAGTGAAGGGAGAAGAAATGAATTAGCTACTTTACAGGAAGGAGAGGAAAGAAAAGAAGATGAAACCTTTTTTAGGTGAATAAATAGGAATAGGAAAAGAAAAGAAGCTGCTTTACAGGAGAGGAAAGAAAAGAAAAGAGACCAAGAAATAGGTGAAAGAAAGAAGATGTTTACAGGAGAGTAAATGAACTCGAACTGAATGAAGGGAATAGAGGTGAAGGAGCTTGACCTTTTTCTTCTCTTACAGTGAAAGAATAAAGAGAGGCAATGGAATCAGGAGAGCTACTTACTTCGGAACAGGAAGACAAAACAAACATTCTCCTTGACTATGAAAGAATAAATTCAGGGAGAGTGGAGAGTCAAGACGAAACATTCATTCTCCTGAGAAGGAAAGAAAGAGAAGAGAAGCTTATGAACCTGAACCTATATTACTGAGCGAGTTCAATTAGTCGGAGGGTTACGATCATCTTCTTTGTCTAGGAAAGTTTACCTTGTGAAAGAATAGTGAAACCCTCGTTCAAGAAGGATCAGATTAAGAATAAATAGTTCAATCCTCGTTCAAGAGTTCAAGAAGGTTCCGGAAAGAACAGATTCTCGACCGTCAAATAGTTCAACCCGAGTTTACAATCGAGTAAATGAATTCGAATTAGCAACTTTACTTCTGACTCCATTCCCCCCGAGAAGGAAGCGAACAATTTATGCCTTTGGGATACTCTCAACAAATGTTTATTTGATTAAGAGAACTTTATCTCACTGCTGAGCTCTGGAACCGATATGACCTTGCCTTCACTTTACAGGAGAGTAGTAAATGAATGAGCTACTGAACCTGAACCTTTAGAGAATGTAAGAAAAGAAGAGGAATCAACCTTTTCCTCGGCTGAGCTACTGAACCTATTTATTCTGGAACGGTAAACACAGACTCAACTCAATGAGACTCAACCTATTCTTTCTTTCCCTTCAAAGACAGTAAATGAAGAAAGATGAAACCTTCACTCTTTCACAAGGTAAATAGGTTAATCTTCCCTTCCGTCCTGGCCCAGACTTTTGATAAGATAAGGAATCAATACAAGGGGAATAAGATTCGGATTACCTTGTTGATCGAATATCTCAAGACAAGAATATTGTTTGAGATTTGAATCACTCCACAAGCAAGATCGATCATGTCTAGTTTGAATGATTCTTGTTGATCAAATATCTAAAGACAAGAACACTTGCTTGAGATTCGAATCACTCCACAAGCAAGATTGATCATGTCGAGCTTAAATGATTCTACATGCAACCTAAACTACATAGAATTGCAAAGAAACTTAGCCATTGGCAAAAGAAAGCACAAATGCTCCTTTTACTATTTTTCCAAGTCTCCTTACAAATACAACATACATGGCTTTATATAGCCTCAAAATGAAACTACTAAAGGCATTACAAGAGTTGTAGCATTCATACTTAATGACCATAATTAACCATTATGTAATTGTAACCTAAAATAAATAAAAAGTCTTAAACTATATTAATGAAATACAATAACTCTAAATTGAAATCCACCCCAAATTTATAACAAGAACTTCATTCTTCTTCAATGTGGCATGAATTGAAACATCTTTTGAAAATTTCAACAATATTTTCTTCACATCTTCATTGAAGTATATTGTATGATGGATGTCTCTTGGTTCATATCAACTTTACTTATGGTCTCTTCTCTTTTCTTGAACTGTAAACGAAGAAAGACGAAAGATGAGAGTTTACGAACTGAAATCAATCACTTGTCCCTGATGGAACTCTTGAACAAGGTGGTAAATAGGTTGGATGGATGAGAAGAAGGTCAAGCTCCGAAACTCAATCACTTACTTGTCCCTTCTTGAACTTCTTACCGGCCCCTGAACCTTTATTCTTTTACCTTATTTATTAACCTGACCTAAGGAGGTAAACAAAGACTCAACCTCAAACCTTTTCCTATCCTAGTTTACTGTTCAAGAATAAAGGGAGAAGCTCATTCACCTACTGCCCCTTTAGAGATTGAAAGAAGAAGAATTAGATATTCCTTTCCTTTATAATTCTAAATCATCAGAAAAAGAGAAAGACGGACGAAAGCAAGACAAGACAAGATTCATGAGACTGAACCTCTATGCCCTTCCCCTATTTACCTGAGTATTCATTCAATCCTGTAAACGAAGAAAATGAAAGAGAAATCTCCTTTGTCTCACTGCTTCGCCCCTTTCCTCTAAATTACCTTTGCCTCTATTCCCTATTTATTCTTTAACTGTAAACTCATGAACCTGTCGGTTTCACAACTTCGCTCCTAAACCTTCACTCTTTGACTCTCCCTTCTTGAACCTATTGATTCTTTAACTCAGGTGGAACTAGGTAAGCAGGATGAGACAGATTGAACTCTTGAACTAGGTAAAGCATATTCATTTAGTAGCTCTTTGATTGAACCTATTGATTCTTTCTCCTTTTCTTTTCTTTCCTCTATTCCCTGACCGGATTGACCTGCTTCACTCGTTAACCTATGGAATAAGGTAAAAGGATCAATACAATACTCCTTATGAATGAGACTGAACTACTTCACGAACCAGATGGAACTCCTCTCTCTCCCTATCGGTCTCATGGCTTCACTCTTGAACCTGAACCTATCCTTTCTTTACCTTTACAATTTATGGAGAGGAAATTCAGCAACTGAACCATTCCAGAATGAGGGAAAAGAGAAGATCGAAGAAGAATCAAATGAAAGACAAAGATCAAGTCAAGACGAAAGAAGAATTAGACCTCACTCCTCTCCCTATCGGTCTCGTGGCTTCGCCCCTGCCCCTTAACCAGAAAGAACCTATTACTTATTCATTTAATACTGAACCTATTTATTCACGGTAAATGAAGAGAGAAAGCAAGAAGGGTAAACAAGATGAATTATCCTTCACCAGATGGAACCAGGACTATTTTTCCTCTATTCCCTGACGTTCACTTTAGAGTCGAGTAAATCAAAGCAAAGAAAAGAAGACGAAACCGAAACCCTTTGACTATCTATCCTTGTTTACAGTGAAAGAATAAATTTAGGGCCGAAGAAGAATCAACATGAATGAGACTTAACTCCTTTACCTATTTATCTTATTCATTAGTCATTCAATCCTTCACCAATATGTATGACCTTCCTCTTTATTCAAACACGAGGTCAAGCTATTTTCATTCTCCTAAACCTAATGGAACAATAAACAAAGTCAAAAGCGAAACCCTGGGCTACAACTACTATTCTTCTTTCATGAGGTAAAGCTATTTTCATTCTCCTGAACCTTTTCCGATATTCCCTTCCCTGATTTACCTTATTCATTAGTCATTCAATCCTGAACCTAATTTTATAGGGTAAACTAAATTGGTCGATTCTTCTTTCGCTCGGTAAAGCTGCTTAGTGACTCTCTCTCTCCTTACACCTGACTCTTTAATTTGAATTCAAAAAGAGAAAGAATAAATAGAAAAAGAAGGAATCAAACACCGGCTGGCTTTGCCTTCAACAATAACAAAAAAGTAAAGAAGGAAAGAGAAGGGGCTTTTTAAGACACTAGACGGTTGTAAGATCAGACAAGTCCTCTTTCTTCAAATTGGGGATTTCCATTTGCGGTTAGAAAGATGATACCTCTGCTACAATCAACTGGTGATCCTCCGGGTACTGTACTATTCACATGAATGAAAGATAGAGACCTACCTTAAGAGTGGAGTCTTTGTTTACAGTTCAATCAGTCGAATGAATCTTGAGTCTTTCCTTCCAGTGCACTCTCATTCATCTTTCATCTTCTTCCTTTTCTGTACTCTCCTGTAAATGTAAAGGAATATCTGATTCTGATTCTAGCTTTACCTCAATAAGGGAATAGAGTATAAGGTTCTTGAGGTTGAGTCTTTCTTCTTTTCTTTCTTCTCCAGTAAAGCAGCTAATTCATTTCTTCTTTCTTTCACTATAAAAGTTGAGTAGCTTGACCTTGTTGGGAGTTCACTCTCATTCATCGCTCAAAAGATCTGAAAATCCTTGTGCTTCAAACTCGCTTACCGAAATAGGAACAAAACTGTCATGATAACGACTATGTTTAAATGGAAAGTTGGTTGTAAACCCTCTTTCAAAGCTGTGACAAAAGAAATTCTATAAGATGCGTAGGTGTGCATTTGGGATTCCCGTTTTTGGTGCCAAATCCCTTATCGTCTATGATAGGTCGATAGAAAAAGGATGAAATGAGTCGCAAAATAGATGGATCCTGGAAACTAGTTCCCTGTTTGGATAAGAGATGAGATTGAGAAATTCTAGTTGTCGGCCGCTGAGTGACAAGAACAAAGAGGAGTCGTCCTATCTGCCTAGAAAGATTCTCGAAGACCAGCCAACTTAACTTATTTTACCCAATCGGTATGAGATACCCAAAATAATGGGGGTACTGACACAAACACCTTACTCCTCGCCTTTTAGTAAACCTTATAGTCGGAGAGGCCAGACACTAAAGCAAAAGAACTTGTGGAGTTGGAATCAAACTAAAGGAATCCTGCTTAGTGACATGGACAAACTAACCCCTTTGGGAAGGAAGGTTAACCCAATCGTCGAACCACGGGGGGAATTCCTTCCATACCGGATTGGAGAAAGACCAAACTTGGCAATGGATCCACGGGGAAGCCAACTCACTTATCGATCCCAGAGTGCGGTTAATCCGCTTATTCCTGTGAACGCGGTTAATCTGCTGCTTATTCTAGTGAACAAAGAAACTCCATGGGTGGGGTCCAACAATCCGAAAGAGACGAATGATTAGAGTTTGAAGGGAGAAGAAAGATGAATTCGACAGAACCTATTACAGTGAAAGAAGAAATTCATTAGCAGCTTTTTCAGACGAAAGCAAGACAAGAAAGATTAATAAGACGAAACAGAAGAGTAAGGAAAAGAAAAGAGAATTGATTGACTCAACCGAAACCCTGAGCTACTGAACCTTCACCGGAACCTGATTTCACTCCTTCACTCAATCTCACTTGTAGCTGATTGAACTCTTGAACGAGGTAAAGCAACTTCAATTCCATTGCCTTTTCCTATTACTGATTGAACTCGGTAAAAGACAAAGAGAAAGGAAAGCCGAAACTGAAGATGAATTAGACTGAACAGGAGAGTAAGGAAAAGAAAAGAGAATTGATTGACTCAACCTCAACCCTTTTCCTATCCTTTTTTTACAGTGAAAGAGGAAATAGGTGGTGGTGAATCAAACTTAACTGCTCCTGAACCGATATTCCCTGATTGAATGTGAAGTAGCTCTTTTCTTGAACGAACTGTAAACCCGAAAGATTCATTCTTGATCTTCTCCTTGATTTCACGAGGTAAATAAATAGGCTGAGATTATTTACCTATGAGTCTCACAATTCCATTGCCTTCTCTTTCTCTTCTTTGTCTCCTTATTCTGTTTGTTCCTATGAAATCCTTTTCTTTCCTTTACCGTCGAGTCCATTCATTATCCATCAGCTTTACCTATTTACATGTTACCTTATTAATTAGCATTAACCTGAGCCTGGCTTCTCTCCATCACTATTCTTTTGCAAGGTAAAGCATATTCAATGAATTTGAGTTCACTCCGAAACCTATTTATTCCTTCAAACACGAACAGTAAACAAAGACTCAACGAAAGATGAATGAGACAGATTTCACAGTAAAGTAAGAAAAGAATATGGGCAAGCTCCTGAACTCCGGCTCCTGAACTCAATCACTACTGAACCTCGTAAACTATCTCTCTCCTGAACTACTGAACGAACTGAACACATGAACCTTTTCCTATCCTTTTTTACAGTGAAAGAAAGTGTTTCAAGTCAAGACTCAAGATTCATTCTTTCTCTTCTCCTATTTATTCTTTAACTGTAAAGTGGCTTCGCTCTTAGCTTTGGTTTTTTATCCTGAACCTCGACTTCTTTCTTCTACTTAGACGAAACAAATGAAAGAAAGAAGGGAGAGTCTTCACTCCTTATTCCTTCTCCTTCACCTTCACTCTGTCTTCGCTCCTGAACTATTACTTCTTCACCTTCTTTCACTCGATAAGTAAATACTAGTCTGTCTGTCTCCTGAACTCCTTTACCTATTTACCCCATCCGTAAAGGGAGAGTCAATTCATTAGCAGCTTTGAAAGACTCAACAGAAAGCCTCAAGCAAGATGAATGAAACTGAACGAACTTCACTCCAGCTCAATCACCTATTTATTCAAACACTGTAACCAAATACTCAAGAAGAATGATCCTGAACTTCTGAACCTGATGGAACTGTAAGAAAAGAAGAAGGTCGAGCTCCTTCACCTATCGGTATCATTGCTTCTCTCCTTCACCTTTACAGTCGGTAAAAGAGAAAGTCGAAACCTTAAACCTTTTCCTAACTGAACAAACCTTCTTTCACTCTTGAACTCGGTAAAGCTATTTTACGGTCTGGTCTCGTTGCTTCGTTCGTTTACCTTTTTTATTGTGTTTGAAAGACGGGAGAGGAAAGACTAAAGATTCATTCTTTATTCATTCTTTTACAAGGTCAAAGAAAAAGAGAAATAGGAAAGATTAATGAGAGTGAACTCCTGCCCCTCTATTCCCTGACCTACACTTGTCGGTCTCACTACTGAGCTCCGGAACTGATAAGCGCCTACAATGCTGGAATTGGCAAAGCTAGAGGTCCTTCTAGAATCCTTGCAAAACGTTCACAGAGAAAGCTAACTTAACAGATTGATTCCAACCAAGAGCTGGTTAGAAGATGAATGACTCTTAGATCGAACTTGGAATCTATGATGGTCACTCTTGGATACCAAGACAATTCACTCCAGAATTAGCTTGATCAAAACTAATTCAATGAATCGGTTTAAACATCAAACCCAAAGCAAGGTTTGAAAAAGAATAACACCAAAAGGGTATCAAGAAAACACAAAGGTTTTTTTTTTTTCTGTATTCAACAAAATCCCCCAAACATGAGTATTACATGCCTTTAAATAGGTCTAAAAGGTAACCCTAACATAATATAGTTCAGCCACCAACCACAAATTACTAATAAATGTTATTAAATACAAATTGAAGCAAATAAGGCATTAATAAATTTCCTTAATTGGTAATTCAACTACCAAAGGCTTCTAATTACTTTCCATAAATTTCCTTAATTGGTAATTTAACTACCAAAGGCAAGTCTTCTAATTACTTTTTAATATCAGCCACTCCATTATCTTTTTGATTTGATATGCTAATGCTATAAAGATTTTTTGGCTCAAAAGTCTTTGTTTTAAAGGGTACACTAGCTAGCTTTTGAAGATGCAATGTATAGGCCTCTTGAATCTTCTTAACCTTGTGATAAGATAGGGAATCAATACAAGGGAATAAGATTCAGATTACCTTGTTAATCGAATATCTCAAGGCAAGAACATTGTTTGAGATTCGAATCACTCCACAAGCAAGATTGATCATGTCTAGCTTGAATGATTCTTGTTGATCAAATATCTCAACGCAAGAACACTTGTTTTAGATTCGAATCACTCCACAAGCAAGATTGATCACGTCAAGCTTGAATGATTCTACATGCAACCTAAACTACGTAAAATTGCAAAGAAACTTAGCCATTGGCTAAAGAAAAGCACAAATGCTTTTTTTACTATATTTTCCAAGTCTGCTTTCAAATATAACATACATGGCTTTATGTAGCCTCAAATGAAACTATTAAAGGCATTCCGTAACATTCATACTTAATGACAATAATTAGCCATTATGTAAATGTAACCTAAAGTAAATAAAATGTCTTAAACTACAATAACTCTAAATTACTCTAAATTGTAACCCACCCAAAATTTACAACAATCAAACTTTATTCTTCTTCAATGTAGCATGAATTGAAACATCTTTTGATAATTTTGACAACCTTTTCTTCACATCTTCATTGAAGTATATTATTATTGTATGATTGATGTCTCTTGGTTCATATCACCTTGCTTCTTGTAATCGGTCCTTCAGGTACATGCAATGGGTCAGCAGTTGAATTCATATCATCTTCCCTTTCTTTAAAAGAATTTGTCCTAAAATCAAGGTCTTCATTCCCTTCTTGATAATGCATCTGCGACCACATTATCCTTCCCCTTTTTGTAATGGATTACATAAGGAAACGTCTCAATGAATTCTACCCATTTAGCATGTCTCCTATTTAGCTTTGTTTGGCTTTTGAGGTGCTTCAAACTTTCATGGTCCGTATGAATAACAAACTCTTTTGGCCACAAATAATGTTGCCAAACTTGCAAAGCCCTCACAATGGTCCGTATGAATAACAAACTCTTTTGGCCACAAATAATGTTGCCAAACTTGCAAAGCCCTCACAAATGCATATAACTCTTTGTCATAAGTCGGATAGTTGAGTTGTTCTCCATTAAGCTTTTCACTAAAGAACATGATTGGCCTTTTTTCCTGCATTAAAATAGCTCTTATGCCTATCCCACTTGCATCACATTCAATTTCAAA
This sequence comes from Cucurbita moschata, assembly GCF_002738365.1. Classification (NCBI taxonomy): domain Eukaryota; kingdom Viridiplantae; phylum Streptophyta; class Magnoliopsida; order Cucurbitales; family Cucurbitaceae; genus Cucurbita; species Cucurbita moschata. The sequence continues at coordinate 720,788 of NW_019268570.1, forward strand.
AGATTTATCAAAGTTAGGTAAAGCAAGACAAGGTGCATTGGTTAATTTATCTTTCAGTTCATTGAATGCATTCTCTTGTTTTTCCTTCCATTCAAATTTCACATGCTTTTTAACAAGTTCATTCAATGGTGATGCTATGCTACTGAAATCCTTAATGAATCTCCTATAGAAACTAGCCAAACCATGAAAAGATCTTACCTCGGTTGCATTTGTGGGTGTTGGCCATTCTCTAATAGCTTTTACCTTTTCTTCATCAACTTGTACTCCCTTCTTTCCAACTAAGAACCCTAGGAAGTTGACTTGCTCTAGACAAAAACTACACTTTTTGAAGTTGGCATAAAGCTTCTCTTCTCTAAGTTCAAACAAAATTTTCTTAACGTGCAAAATATGATCATTCAAGCTTTTTGAGTAAACAAAGAAATCATCAAAGTATACAACAACAAATTTTCCAATATAGTCTCTCAAAACATGATTCATTAGCCTCATAAAAGTACTTGGTGCATTTGTAAGGCCAAATGGCATAACGAGCCACTCATAAAGCCCAAACTTTGTTTTGAAAGCCGTTTTCCACTCATCTCCCACATTCATTCGAATTTGATGATAACCACTTTTAAGATCTATTTTTGAAAACATATTAGCACCATATAATTCATCCAACATGTCATCCAATCTAAGAATAGGGAGTCGATACTTTACCGTTATCTTGTTGATGGCTCGACAATCAACACACATCCTCCACGTGCCATCTTTCTTGGGTACCAAAATCACAGGAATCGAACAAGGACTCATGCTTTCTCTAACATATCCTTTATCCATGAGTTCTTCCACTTGTCTCTAAATCTCCTTAGTCTCGGTGGGATTGGTCCTATAGGTAGCCATATTTGGAAGAGTTGTCCAGGTACGAAGTCAATTTGGTGTTCAATCCCTCTTAGAGGGGGTAACCCCGTACATGCATCATCATGTGGAAATATGTCATTGAATTCCTGCAAAAGAAACTTAAAAGCACTTGGCAAAGCATCATCAGTTTTTGGTTCCATTGCTAAACACATTCCTTTGCACATAAGTACAAATTTTGGTTCTTGGGCTAACATATTCCTCATTTCTCCCATTCTCATAACCAAACTCACATTTTCTCTATTTTCTTCAAAATCATTTTTTTTCTCTCTCTTTGGTTTTCACTCATCCTTTGCCCCTCACTTTTCTCTTTTTTTTTCACTCTTATCTCTCTCTTTTACCTTAGTTTCTTCTCTCCACTATTGTTCTTCATATTCTTTTTTTTCTTCTCTAATTTCAATTGGTCACAATGTACTTCATATGGAGACAATGGAAGTAAAGTAAATTTCTTCCCACACAAAGTAAAAGTATACATGTTCATCAAACCATCAAATGTTACCTTTCTATCATAGTGCCAAGGTCAGCCGAATAAGATGTCCCTCACATGCATTGGTACGACATCACAAAGAACTTCATCTTTATATCTTCCAAGAGTAAAAGAAATAAGAGTTTGGGAGTTCACCTTAATTTCTTCTTTGTTTGTTAACCAATGAAGTTTGTATGGTTTTGGATGGAGATGGACAGAAAGTTGAAGTCTTTTTACAAGGAAGCTGCTTACCACATTTGGGCAACTTTCACTATCAATCACCAAGCTGCATGGGTTTCCTTTGACCAAACATCTTGTGTGGAACAAGTTTTCCCTTTGATCTTCAAATTTCTCTTTCTTGATTTTAACATTGAGTACCATTCTTGTGATTAAAGATATGGAATTACCTTCTTCAACATACTCATCATCATCTACTGCGATTTCTTCCACAAGCTGTGAATCATGATCCTCACATTCATCATCTGAATCAAGTATACCATTCCTTATCACCATAACCTTTTTATTAACACACTCTTTGCTCATGTGTCCAAACCCTTTGCACTTCCAACATTGAATAGAACTAGACTTCTCCTTTACCGTCTTTGAAACTTCATTCTTTTTACCATTGGAACTCTCAACCTCCACTCTTTTAGCAGTCACAAATTTTTTTTTTTTTTTTTTGTGACATTGATTCATTTCTATTCACAAAACTATCCTTGTTCCAAGCTTTAGAATTTGAAAAGGTGTTAATTCAAGATGTGTACCTTTTTTAATGCTCTTTTTCTTCCTTCAATTGGTCTTCAATTTTGAGTGCATAATGATACATGTCTTCCAGATATGGTGGTGGATGTCTGTCAACAAGATGAGCAATTTCTCGATTCAAACCTCCAAGGAATCTAGACATGGTATCTTCTTCTTCTTCTTTAACATTTGCTCTTTCCATCATAGTCTCCATCTCTTGATAATATTCTGCCACACTTTTTGTTCCTTGTCTCAAACCTTGCAATTTAGTTTTCAAATTTCTTTCATAATGTTTTGGAACATACCTTTTTCTCATGGCTTCTTTAAGTTCTTCCCAAGTTTCTATTGGATCCTCCTCTTTTCTTCTTCTCTCGGATTTGAGATGTTGGTACCAATCACCAGCATGATTGGTAAATTCGGCAATAGCAAGTCTCATCTTCTTATTTTCACTATAGGTGTTGCAATCAAACACATGCTCTATCTTTCTTTCCCACTGCAAGTATGCCTCAGAATCTACCGTTCCACAAAAGGGCGGGATTTTGAGTTTAACTTCCCCATCTCTATCTTCATGTACTCTTTCCATTCTTTTAGGTTGCATAATAGTTGCATGGTTATTTCTTCCTATCCATCTACAATCAACTTGTCTTTCTTGTACTACTATACCTTCATTTTCTTGTAATGTTCGTTCTTGTCTTTGTTGTTGCGCCCTTCTTTCTTGTCTATCTTCCATCATCATTCCATCATACCTTGAATTGCTTGAAGAATGGTTGTATTAAGATCTGGTACTGGTGGTACTACTTCTCCATTATGTGACATTTTGTTATCAAGGGACCTCTCCACACTTCTCACAAAAATTTCACTCAGGGACACTCGTGTTTAACACTCAAAGGTAGGCTTTTGGTACAAGATCAAGAATGTAAAGGCTGACTTTTCTTTTTTTTTTTGGTGCAATCTTGCTTTAAGCTTGATTATAACCAATTCAACGATAAATTCTAACAAGCTAAGACTAGTATCTCAAGGATCAAGAGCTTGAAAATACATGATAAGAACTGAATATATATTTTTTTCTCTCAGAACTGATTTTTTTTCTTTCTTTTTTTTTTTCGATAATCTGAGAGAGAAAAAAAATTGATACAAAAAAAATAACAATAAAAATATTTCACCTCTAGAGCAGCCAAAGAACGTCGACCAAATGCTCTGATACCAAATGATAAGCGCCTACAATGCTGGAATTGGCAAAACTAGAGGTCCTTCTAGAATCCTTGCAAAACGTTCACAGAGAAAGCTAACTTAACGGATTGATTCCAACCAAGAGCTGATTAGAAGATGAATGACTCTTAGATCGAACTTGGAATCTATGATGGTCACTCTTAGATACCAAGACAATTCACTCCAGAATTAGCTTGATCAAAACTAATTCAATGAATCGGTTTAAACATCAAACCTAAAGCAAGGTTTGAAAAAGAATAACACCAAAAGGGTATCAAGAAAACACAAAGGTTTTTTTTTTTCTGTATTCAACAAAATCCCCCAAACATGAGTATTACATGCCTTTAAATAGGTCTAAAAGATAACCTTAACATAATATAGTTCAACCACCAACCACAAATTACTAATAAATGCTATTAAATACAAATTGAAGCAAATAAGGCATTAATAAATTTCCTTAATTGGTAATTCAACTACCAAAGGCAAGTCTTCTAATTACTTTCTAATATCAGCCACTCCATGATCTTCTTGATTTGAATGCTAATGCTATAAAGATTTTTGGGCTCAAAAGTCTTTGTTTCAACCGGTACACTAGCTAGCTTTTGAAGATGCAATGTATAGGCCTCTTGAATCTTCTTAACCTTGCTTCTTGTAATCGGGCATTCGGGTACATGCAAAGGGTCAGCAGTTGAATTCATATCAGGAACCTTTGACTATTGAACGAGTTTACTGTTAAAGAATAAAATCAGGGAGAAGAAAGAAAGAGAAGTGACTGAACTTGAACCTTCTCCGAGTTTACTGTTCAACTTTACCTTGTTTACTGTGAAAGAAGAAGAATCAATGAATTAGCTGCTTTACAGGAGAGTAAATGAATGAGCTACTGAACCGTAACCTGATTGAACTACTTCACCTATTCTATTGGTCTCACTGCTTGCTTGGCTCCTCTCCCTCGCGGTCTCGTTGCTTCACTCCTTTTCCTTCAAACACAAGGTAAATAGGTAAAAGACAAAGAGAAAGTCAAGGCTCAACCGAAACCCTTCCCCTGCACCAATATTACCTGAGCTACTGAACCAGATTGAACTCCTTAGTTGCTTTTCAAGACTCAACAAGAATGAGACAGATTGAACTCTTGAACTCAGTAATAGGTGTTTGGTTCTTTCTCTTTCAAAAGAAAGTGTTGAAGTCAAGACTGACGATTCATGATCCTGAACTATTCTTGAACAAGGTAAAGCTCATGAACCTATAGTCTCATTGCTGTGCTCCTCTACTCTTCGAGTGTCGTTGCTTTGCTCATTCGCCGACTATTCTTGTCTCATTGCTTCGCTCCTTCACTTTACAGGAGAAGAGGAATATGCTCAACGGTAAAGGAGAGTCCATTCATTAGCTGCTTTTCAAGACTCAACGAAAAGATTCATTCGAGTTCACTCCTATACCTATTTATTCACTGTAAACGAGGTAAACTCAATCACTTGTCCCTTCCCTATTTATGCTTGAACTGATCTTTCTCTTCTCCCTATCGGTCTCGCTTGTTGCTTCGCTCCTTCACCTTCTTTCACATATTTCTTCTTTCACAGTAAACAAGGGAACCTGATTTCGCTCTTTGACTCTCCCTCCTATAAGTAAGAAAGATTCTTGAGACTGATTTCACTCTTTTACAAGGTCAAGCAACTGGATGAAGGGTCAAGCTCCTGAACCTGATTGAACTGTAAAGTGGCTTCGCTCCTCTTTTCTTTATTCTTTCACTCGATCAAGCAGCTAACGACGAATTGACTCTCCCTAACCGAAAGCTATTAACTGTAAACAAAGCCGAAACAAGAATGAGACTCAACCTTAAACCTTAGACTGATTGAACTGTAAGAGAAGGTCAAGCTCCTCGGAACTAGATTGAACTCCGGAACCTGTCCCTTCTTGAACTGTAACCCCGATGACCTGATTGAACTCCGGAACCTGTCCCTTCTTGAACGAGGTAAATAGAATAGGTGTTTGATTGAACTCCTGAACCTGATTGAACTATAAGAAAAGAAGAATCAACCTTCACCTCTGCTTCTCTCCTTCGGTCTGTCTATCTCTTTTCTGTTCTTTCTTTCTTCGATTCCTTCTTTCACAGTAAACAAGGGAAACTCCTTCACTACTTCAGGAACCAAATTGAACTCGGTCTCCTTCGCTCATATACCTATTTCTTCTTTTATAATCACAATCATAAGAACAAATATGATAAGATTTTTTTTTTCAAGATCTCAACGTGATCTTTAAGAAAAAAATTGAGAACAAAGTGAAAAGTTGATGAATAATGGCGGAAATGACAACAAGAAAATAAATAGACAAATTTAAAGGAAAGATAAACAAGAGAAGAAATGAAAGATAAAATCAATTCTAGAGTCGGCCACAAAGATGACCTAGGCTCTGATACCAAATTGATAAGGCAACTCTAATCCTCAGCCCAACGATCCAAGCTTTTGTTGAATCAAGAACCCTTGAATCAAAATAATTAACACCTCCTTATACGAAATTTGGATCAACCAAGAGATAAGGCTAGAATTAGATTACCTCTTACGATCGAAGATCTAGAAGCAAGATTTGGAAACCTTGTTCTAAATTGAGTCACTCCACAATCTAATTTGATCAAGGTTTGATTGAATGGCTCGGGTGCAATTCTACCACAAGAATTGCTTGAAACTTGGATTTTTAAGGGAAACGTCTCAATTTGAGATATGAATTACAATCATCCACCAATCTGAATTTTACATAACATATTATGGGTATTTATAGTCTCCCGACAAAAGACGTTTGTGGACGGGATTTATTCGAGACGTTTGTGGATGGGATTTATTCTCGGTCCTCTTTAATCTCCACAAAGAATAAGTCAAATTGACCATTTGACTTTTACATAATTTATGAAATTAAACATAGTTTTTTCTAACAAATGTTGATGTGCTTGAGTGGTAAATGCGATAGGTTTGAAATTAATTAAGCTTTTCGCGCGTAGGTTCGAATTTTGTTGTTGACATATTTTTTTTAATCTTCATGACATTACTTGAACTATATGTAGAGACATAAGAGTGGATCAAGTTCAAGTATATAGTCAAAATGATCTAGAGTATAAGGATAAGGCTGAGTACCTTATTTTGGGGACACTATGGATGCGGCCCACTTTTGTCTATGATATAAACAATGTGATCACTAAATTGTACATGTGGAGACATGTGAGTGGGGGAGTCTTATGCAATGAGTATTGCATAAGATCGGACCATGAAGAAAACCACTCTCACTTTATAATGTCGTTTACTGTTGAGACTGATTTTCTTTTCATTCGATAACCTAGGTACTCGGTTTTAATCCTGAGCTAACCATGACCTCCTGTTTATTCGGAATTATCCTTAGATTTGCATGGGTGAGAGTGGCTCTAGTTTGCCGACTCAATAGGCCTCCCATTTCAGGGGTAAGACTGGGTGAATGGCTGGGGACATGGGGTGCAAGATGGAATTCACTCCTACCCACTTTTAGGGATAGAAGAGAGGTAGTTCCCTTAAGCACTGACTCCAGGTCTTGAACAAGGGGTCCCACCCTCTCATTGGCCTGAGAGGGATTCGGTTTACTGGTTGGACCACAAACCAATTGTTCATTAGAGGATCAGTGAGAAATAAGAAACAAGAAGTAACTTTAGGGGTAAAACGGTAAATTGACCTAGCTCTAGTTACGAACAACTTGTGAAGGATCGACTTACTAATCATGGTTATATCAAATGAACAGAAATATATCTATAGTGAGGGGAGTGCAACTACTAGGCTATAGTGGAGTGTACTAGTAGTTAACGAATGTTGGTTAACAAGATTAATGAGTGTAACCGGTTAATCTTGGATTGTTGGAGCCCATGATCTATAGGTCTATTAGGTTCCTCTGCTAGCTCATATCGGACTAAACCATAGAACAGTGTGACGAGTGAGTTCGAAGTGTTCGAATTCAAATTAGGGAATATGCGCTACATATATACGATGTATTTAACCGTATTTTTGTTTTATTTACGAATTAAACAAAAAGAGAGAATCTGAGATATTTAAATAAGATTTAAATATCTTAATCAATTATGTGTCGGAATTGATTGGGATTGGCATTTGAATTAATATTAAATATTAATTAAATAGTTTAATTAATCATTTAATGTTACTTTAATTTGAAATTTATTATTCAAATTAATTGTTTAATTAAAATCAAGAAAGTCAAAATGTTGACTTCATTTAATGGAAAAATCCATGTTAGTGGAATTTTCAGGTGTCAAAATTTGGTTTAACCAAACTTGCATGCTTGCCAAATAAAACCCACAAGTTTGAGTGGAATTTTGAGTGTTAAAATTTGGTTAACTCAAACATGCATGCTCGCCACATAATCTCAAACATTTGAGTGGAATTTTGAGTGTCAAAATTTGGTGATCTCAAATTTGTCTGAACATGCAAACATGACTTTTTAAATAGAGTGATCATGGTACATGAAAGGTCTTTTTCTTCTTGGTGGAAAACCTTGAGAAAAACTTCTCACAAACACTCTCTTCATATATACAAATTTTCTCCCAAGTTTAGTCACTCACCGGATTCCACAATCCCGTTCTAAGGCCGGAGGATAGTGGAGAAGACACTAGTGGTGGTTCGAAACCGGTTTGTGAGAAAAAAGGAGTTTGAACTACAAAAGGTTAGTATTCAAACTCATTAAGTTTTAATACTTATGAACATGCTAGTTATTTACTATAGATGATGTTCTAAAAGTGTCTAAGATCCAAATTGCTTCCGCATGTGTTATATTAACACCGTCAGTTTGTTGAGTTTTATGTCCTAAAACTCATAGTTTGTAAAGAAAAACATATTCTATTTTCAATAAAGTTATTATTGTTGTTTATTCAGTAAAGATTGTTATTGAATAAAGTGAACTTTACGATCATTAATCTAAATCCGATAAACTAAGAACACTCTAGGTATGTAAATCGATACTCCTTTACTCACAACGGTAGAAAAACTACTCTTATTCCATTGTGTAACGACCCGGGAAAGAAAAAAAAAATATATATATATATATATAA
>NW_019268570.1:729175-741375 GCF_002738365.1 Cucurbita moschata
CCAGTCGCCGGAAAACCTGCGAGTTTTCCGGCGACCGCCGAGTTTCGCGGAACCCACGCGAAACGACGGCCACAGCACGCCCACCCTCAGCCCAGCATCTTCAGAACACCTGCAAGGGGAGAAAAGAGAGAAAATTTCGAGAGAGAGAGAGAGATTTTGGACAAACGTCGGCGAGTGTCCAGTTTCTCCGACGAGCCCTCAAACCACCCTTAAACCGACACCAAACGACCTGTTACTACCATAAGAGAGATCCCTAACGAAAGCACAATAACTCAGGGTGCGTTTTGTGTTATTTCGTAAGCGTCGTCGTCGGTAACCGAGGTCGGAAAATTAGGTTTCTTAATCGATTCTTAGATCTATGGTTTTTAGGAGCTTTTAGGCCCCAAAACTCCCAAAAAGAAAAGAAGAACGACGAACAAAGAGGAAAAGGGAAGGAAGAGTGATATGAACCAAGAGACATCATTCATACAATATACTTCAATGAAGATGTGAAGAAAATGTTGTCAAAATTATCAAAATAGGTTGCAATTCATGTCACATTGAAGAGGAATGAAGTTTGATGGTTATAAATTTTGGGTGGGTTACAATTTAAAGTAATTTAGAGTTATTGTATTTTAAGACATTTTATTTACTCTAGGTTACATTTACCTAATGGCTAATTATGGTCATTAAGTATGAATGTTACAACTTTTGGAATGCCTTTAATAGTTTCATTTTAAGGTTATATAAAGCCATGTATGTTGTATTTGTAAGGTAGACTTGGAAAATATAGTAAAGAAGCATTTGTGCTTTTCTTTAGCCGATGGCTAAGTTTCTTTGCACTTCTATGTAGTTTAGGTTGCATGTAGAATCATTCAAGCTCGACATGATCAATCTTGCTTGTGGAGTGATTCGAATCTCAATCAAGTGTTCTTTCTTGCATTGAGATATTTGATCAACAAGAATCATTGAATCTAGACATGATCGATCTTGCTTCTGGAGTGATTCGAATCTCAAACAAAGTGTTCTTGGCTTGAGATATTCGATCAACAAGGTAATCCGAATCTTCTTCCCCTTGTAGTGATTCCTTATCTTATCAAAGAGGACCAAAATCGGCAATGGAAACGCCGCGGGAAGGAGAGAGAAAGCTCGCCGGAAAATCGGCCAAAGTCGGGTAAGGAAGACGAGATCCACGGATCCGGGTCAACCCGAACCCAGAACCCGGGAGAGCCAGCCCGTTCCTCCCTTGGCCTCTGCCTTCGGCCCAGCCCAACTACAGCGGCCCAAACCTCAAACCGGCCCAGAAGCTACGGTTCAGTTGAACCAACCCAGACTAGACCCACGGTCCAATTGAGCCGACCTGCAAACCAAACACTTGCGGCCCAGCCCAGTAAGCCGAGGCCCAACGTTTAGCCTTGGCCCAGTAGCCTTCCACAGCCCGCGACCCGAACCAGACTGCGACCCGCGCTTCGACCCGACACTACCGCCCGACGTGGCTTTCTCTGCTGCTGCCACGTGTCACACAGCGGTGCGACAGTCCCTCAGCTCGGCTCGGCGCAAACGGCTCGGGCTCCCTCCGGTGACGCTCCGGCGGCTCCAGCGGCTGTTCGGCTCGGCTCACCTATTTTCAGCCTGGTTTCCACTGTTTCGACCCTCCCAGATCTGTTTTCGGCCCCGATTAAGGTATCCGAGGCCGTTTTAGAGCCATATTTCACATTTATTAAATTATAGGTAAATTAATTGTGAAATACTAACGGAAAGTGGTGAACGGTGTGATAGAAAACAAACCCCGGCGACGTAGGAAGCAGCTCTCACGGAACGGGAGCTTACGTTTAGCTATTTAGGGAGTACTTCGGCCAAGGCCAACCAAGTAAGTGGCCTTACTATAGGATAGGCTAAATAAATTATATGATGCTTGATGATATGTGCTAGTATATACATATTTTGTTGAGTGACGCTTGATATGTTTGACGCACGTTGTGGCATTATTATGAGCATGATGATTGCATGATTTTTACCTTAATATGATGATGTGTTCCATATTGAGCATGCTAGATGATGATGAGTGCCATATTGCATCATGTCGTTAGATCGACGTAGGACACAACCCTAAGAGCATGAAAATGATATTAATATAAATATCCACGAGTATGCGTTACCTAGAGTAACAAAGAGATGAGACTAGAGGGTTGTGTCAGAAGAGACATTACGATGGATTTAGAGGGACCTCATGCATTTTGTATGTTCATAAGCATAGGGCTACTTCCCCTAGAGATGATGAGTGCGGACGCGCACCTTATGATGAGCGCGAATGCGCACAGGTGCGAAAGCACACAGATGAGGGTGTTCATGAGGCGCATGACACTATGGGGTTCTGCTGACCTCCGGACGTCGCTACAGATTAGCTTGACCAGAGGGTCCAGGGGGTGTGCGAGCGCCCTGGGGACTCACACTCGCACGTGTGAGTCGTGTGTAGGGAAGTACTACACATCCAATTTGTCCGAGACTGGAGGCCACCCCTAAGATGATTAGAGATAGGTCCCTATTCATGATTGCATGTGTTTGCATTAGCATGGCCCCTTTAGTGGGGTCACTTACTGAGGCCGTGTGCCATATTGTTTTTCAGGTAAAGGCAAGGCTCCCATGTACAGTTGACGGTGGCATCGTGATCAGAGACTGTGGCGCGTGCATAGGATAGTTGCATATTTAATTCCTAGTCTTGGTTAGGATAGGGCGTTTTGCATTTCATTCATTTATATTAATTAATTTGTAATCGTTTTATTTTATCTTTTTGAACTCCAGCACGATGTTTGAAACACGTAAGTCCGGCAGTGTTTTCCAATGTTTTAATGTATTCTGAAGTTTTAAATTTTTCCGCTAATAAAGATGAGCATGCTTAGGTTTTTATTCTGCATTATAGATGAGCATGAGACGTTAGTGGCGACTCTAGATATGTGGAAATTTAGGGTCGTTACACATTGTCTCCAAAAGATGTATTTATTGATCATTGCAAACTTGAAAAGAAAAGGCAAGAGGCTGATGCAAAAGCAGAGATTGAAAAAGAATCAAGTGAAAAAAAAGAGCTTGAGTGAAAAGCAAGAGAGTAACACTCAGCCTAGAGAAAAAAATGAGAGAAAAGCCAAATCAGTAAGCTTGTATGTTAGATTAAGTGAGGCTAGGAATGTTTTGCTCTCTAACCAGACTATTCTTGTACTTATGTGCAAGGGGTCTTGTTACTTTACTAACGTGCTTAACCCTTTTTTGCCTAGTGATTTTGTTGTGCTTTTGCAAGAGTTTGAAGATTTATTTTCCGATGAGATGCCTAGTAGTTTGCCACCACTTAGAGGGATTGAACACAAGATTGACTTCATTCCTGGCGCACCTATTCCAAACCGACTAGCTTATAGGACTAATCCAAAGAAGGCTGAAGAGATACAAAGGCAAGTAAGTGAACTCCTTGCTAAAGGGAATGTACGTGAAAGTTTGAGTCCTTGTTTTGTTCCAGTTATTCTTGTACCTAAGAAAGATGGTTCTTGGCGTATGTGTGTTGATTGTAGGCCTATAAACAAGATAACTATATAGTATAGGAATCCAATTCCCAGATTAGATGATATGCTTGATGAATTGCATGGATGTAGTCTTTTTACTAAGATTGATTTAAAATCGGGTTATCATCAAATTCACATGCATATTGGGGATGAGTGGAAAACAGCTTTTTAAACCAAGTATGGTCTTTATGAATGGTTGGTTATGCCTTTTGGATTAACTACTGCACCTAGTAGATTCATGAGACTAATGAACCATGTCTTACGAGAATACTTGGGTAAGTTTGTGGTTGTTTATTTTGATGACATCCTTGTTTACTCTAAATCTTTAGATGATCATATTACCCATGTACGCAATGTTTTGACTACTTTAAGAAACGAATGTTTGTACGTAAATTTAAAGAAATGTAGCTTTTGCATGGAAAAAATTAACTTTCTTGGGTTTGTAGTTTCATCTAATGGTGTTGAGGTTGATGAGGAGAAAGTGAAGGCTATAAAAGATTGGCCCACACCGAAAAATGTAAGTGAGTAAGAAGTTTTCATGGTCTTGCAAGTTTCTACCGTAGGTTCATTAAGAATTTTAGTACAATTGCTTCACCCTTGAATGAACTTGTTAAGAAAAATGTATCCTTTATATGGGAAAAAGATCAAGAACTTGCTTTTAATACTTTGAAAGAAAAATTGAGTTCTGCTCCCTTGCTTGCATTACCTAATTTTGAGTCTACTTTTGAAATTGAATGTGATGCTAGTGGAGTAGGGATAGGTGCTGTATTAATGCAAAATCAAAGACCTTTAATGTTCTTTAGTGAGAAGTTGACTGGTGCATCTTTGAGGTATCCAACTTATGACAAAGAGCTTTATGCTTTGGTTTGTGCATTGCAAACCTGGCAACATTATCTTTGGCCTAAGGAGTTCATTATTCATACGAATCATGAAAGTTTAAAGCATTTGAGAGTATAAAATAAACTCAACAGACGACATGCTAAGTGGTTAGAATTTATTGAAACATTCCCATATGTCATAAAATATAAACAAGGTAAGAACATTGTAGCAGATGCTTTATCACGAAGGTATGTCCTCCTCAATACTTTGAATGCTAGGTTGTTGGGTTTTGAACACATAAAGGATTTGTATCAACATGACATGTTCTTTGCTCCTTTTGTTGAATCTTGTGAAAAAGGACTCATTGTGGATAATTACTTGTTGTTAGATGGATTTTTGTTCCAAAAAGGCAAACTTTGCATACCATCTTGTTCCATCCGTGAGCTACTTGTGAGGGAAGCTCATGGAGGTGGTTTAATGGCACACCATGGAGTTTCTAAAACTTATGATATGCTCTCTGAACATTTTTTTTGGTCTAAAATGAGACATGATGTTCATAAAGTTTGTGCTCGTTGCATAGCATGTAAACAAGCTAAGTCTAGGCTTCAACCACATGGTTTATACTCCCCATTACCGATTCCTAATGGTCCTTGGATTGATATATCAATGGATTTTGTTTTAGGTTTACCTAGGACTAGGAAAGGTTATGATAGCATCTTTGTTGTGGTTGATCGATTTAGTAAAATGGTTCATTTTATTCCTTGTCACAAAACTGATGATGCAAAACATATTGCAGATCTGTTCTTTAGGGAAGTTGTACGATTGCATGGCATTCCTAAAAGCATTGTTAGTGATCGTGATGTAAAATTTTTAAGCCACTTTTGGCATGTTTTATGGGGTAAGTTAGGAACTAAGCTAGTATATTCAACTACTTGTCATCCTCAAACGGATGGACAAACTGAAGTTGTTAACAGAACCATGACTGCTATGCTTAGAGCTATTATTGATAAGAATCTTAAGACTTGGGAGGATTGTTTGCCATTTATAGAATTTGAATATAATAGGGTTGTTCATAGCACTACTAAATGCACACCTTTTGAAATTGTTTATGGCTTTAATCCTTTAACCCCCATTGACTTGTTACCCATACCGTCAAAAGAGTTCGTGAATTTTGATGCAAATGTCAAGGTTGAGTTTGTTCATAAACTGCACAAGCAAGTGAAAGAACAAATTGAGAAACAAAATTCCAAGGTTGCCACCCGAATTAATAAAGGACGTAAGATTGTCATCTTCAAGCTAGGAGATTGGGTTTGGGTGCATTTCCGAAAAGAAAGATTTCCTACTCAAAGAAAATCTAAGCTTTTACCACGAGGAGATGGACCTTTTCAAGTTCTTGAGCGTATCAACGACAATTCTTATAAAATTGATTTACCAGGTAAGTACGGTGTTAGTACAACTTTTAATGTTGTTGATTTGAGTCCTTTTGATGTAGGTGATGGCTTGGATTCGAGGACGAATCCTTCTCAAGAGGGGGAGAATAATATGAACCACGACCAAGGAATTTCCATACCTCAAGGTCCAATTACAAGGACGAGAGCCAAGAAGCTATGATATGATAAGGAATAAGATTCGAATGATTCTTGTTGATCGAATATTTCAAGACAAGAATATTGTTTGAGATTTGAATCACTCCACAAGCAAGATCGATCATGTCTAGTTTGAATGATTCTTGTTGATCAAATATCTGAAGACAAGAACATTTGCTTGAGATTCGAATCACTCCACAAGCAAGATTGATCATGTCGAGCTTGAATGATTCTACATGCAACCTAAACTACATAGAATTGCAAAGAAACTTAGCCATTGGCTAAAGAAAGCACAAATGCTCCTTTTACTATATTTTCCAAGTCTTCTTACAAATACAACATACATGGCTTTATATAGCCTCAAAATGAAACTACTAAAGGCATTCCAAAAGTTGTAACATTCATACTTAATGACCATAATTAACCATTTTGGAATTGTAAGCTAAAGTAACTAAAAAGTCTTAAATTACATTAATGAAATACAATAACTCTAAATTACTCTAAATTGTAACCCACCCAAAATTTATAACAATCAAACTTCATTCTTCTTCAATGTGGCATGAATTGAAACATCTTTTGATAATTTTGACAACCTTTTATTCACATCTTCATTGAAGTATATTATATGATTGATGTCTTTTGGTTCATATCAAGATACAACAAACCTTATACAGTTATATTCAAGCTATGGTGAGCTCATCAAAGGAAATTCTAGAAGACGCTGGAGACCTCCCTTATATGTTGTGCAAAGTTGAGGTTTAAGAAAGAGATGAATTAAATGCACTTTAAGATGCATTTAATGAACTCCGCTAAATTTATGAAACTAGTCCGAGAATGACTAATAAACACATTTTATTAATTGCATTATTTAATTATAGTTTAACTATTTGTTTGTCATATTGAAACTAGGTTTAAATATAGGAGTTAAGGTTATATTGTAACCTGCATAGGTTATTATATTCTACCATTAATTAGCCATTTTAATATGGAGGTTATGGGTATTTCTCATTTACTAGCCCATTTAATTTGGGAGTTATGTATGACATAGGTTAAGGATTCAAAGGCTCTATAAAGCCTTCTTTTCTTTGATTAGACATCAGATTTTGGAATTAGAACTTGCATGTAGAGTCATTCAAGTGGTGTTGATCAAACCTTTTGTAGAGTGATTCTAATCACGAGTTTAGAAACGAGTTTTCTTTACTCTTGATCTTGATCATCAAGGTAATCCGTTCCATACTTTCCCTTGGGTTGATTTCCATATCATTTTGGTATCAGAGCTTCAGGCTCAAGATCGGATATAAGTTTCCTTTGCGTTTCTTTTCAATTTGTTTTTATCTTTATAGTTTTTAATCGACCCAAAATAAAAAATTCAATCTAGGCTCTTCTAAAAAAAATTAGAGGTGAGAATGAGAGTTTCATTTGTGTACATGAGTGTAAACAGAGTAGCCTAAAATTTCTTGAGTGTATACACGTGAGAGAGTGTTGTGAGGTCCTTTGTATTTCCATAACTTATTTTTTGCAGCAAAGTTTCACAAATAGATTCGAGGACGAATCCTCTTGAAGAAGTGGAGGATGATATGAACCAAGAGACATCAATCATACAATATACTTCAATGAAGATGTGAAGAAAAAGTTGTCAAAATTATCAAAAGATGTTTCAATTCATGCCACATTGAAGAAGAATGAAGTTTGATTGTTATAAATTTTGGGTGGGTTACCGTTTTAGAGTAATTTAGAGTTATCATTTTAAGACATTTTATTTACTTTAGGTTACATTTACATAATTGCTAATTATGGTCATTAAGTATGAATGTTACAGAATGCCTTTAATAGTTTCATTTTGAGGCTATATAAAGCCATGTATATTATATTTGTAAGCAGACTTGGAAAATATAGTAAAAGAAGCATTTGTGCTATTCTTTAGCCAATGGCTAAGTTTCTTTACAATTCTATGTAGTTTAGATTGCATGTAGAATCATTCAAGCGCGACATGATCAATCTTGCTTGTGGAGTGATTCGAATCTCAAACAAGTGTTCTTGCGTTGAGATATTTGATCAACAAGAATCATTCAAGCTAGACATGATCGATCTTGCTTATGGAGTGATTCGAATCTCAAACAATGTTCTTGCCTTGAGATATTCGATCAACAAGGTAATCCGAATCTTACTCCCCTTATAGTGATTCCTTATCATATCATCAACCTACAGGAACTGTTCGTGAGATTTTAAAGAAGAGGCAGAGAGGGGTTTTTACAGAACTGAACCTTAATCAATAACCAAAATTCTATACAGGAACTGTTCGTGAGATTTTAAAGAAGAGGCAGAGAGGGGTTTTTACAGAACTGAACCTTAATCAATAACCAAAATTCTATGTAATGAAATCAAAAAGGGTGTGGATAACTTGTATATAGCTGGCTAACCTTTTCTTCTTTATTATTTCCCCCCTCTCTTGTTCTATTCATACTGATTACCTTCTAATTCCGTCTTCGATAACGACAAAAATTTATCTTTTTTTCTACTTCTTCCTTCATTTTGTCTTTCGCCTACATCTTTATATGTTTATCTATGTTGATTATCTCTATAGTGCCAATCCAAGTAGTTTTTATAATTCTTTTGTTTTCTCCATTGTAGTCGGTTTTCACTATTCACATTCATATTGACAACAGTGTATCAAACAAATATAATCCGATCGTGTATAAATGAAGCTAGTTATCTCCGTTTCAGGACCTTTGCTTTTCACGCACATGATGGTCTCAAAGTGACTTTTGTGTGATATAAGAAGTTTTGTTTATTTTTGGAGTTGGTTGCTAACTCAATGGTAGAGTACTCGGCTTTTAAGTGCGGCTAGCATCTTTTACACATTTCTATGAAGAAACAGATTCGTCCATACTATCGGTAGAGTTTGTAAGACCGCGACTGATCCTGAAAGGAATGAATGGAAAAAGCAGCATCTCGTATCAAAGCTAAATTCTAGTCAGATTTTGACCTTATTAGGCCAAACCTTGTTTGAATTCTTGATGCGGAAAAGGCAAGTCAAGTGGGGTGGGTCAAATGAATAAATGGATAGAGCCCTATGCTTCAATTATAGAGAAATCAAAAGTAACGGGCTTATGTTCTTAATTCAAATGATTACTCGATCTAATTAGACGTTAAAACTATATTAGTGCTTGATGCGGGAAGGACTTTTCTTATGAGTGAGTTATTGATTTTTTTCTAAGTCCTAACTATTAGTTACTCTACATTATGGGGTAGAGGGGAATGTGTAGAAGAAGCAGTATAAGGATTTCTAATCATCTTTTTTATCCTCAAATCAAAACCCATTAGATGGCAAAAGAAAAGAGAGGATAGAGAGTTCGTTGATAAGTCTTACCTATTTATACAGGGTATCCATTATTATTTTGACTGTAATACCTTGTTTTGACTGTATCGCACTATCTATCATTTGATAACGTAATAAATCCATTATAGTATCCCCACAATTCAAATCAAATTGTAAATGAAGAGGAATTTCAAGGATATTTAGAACTTCAGAAATCTCGGTAACGTGACTTCCTATACCCACTTCTCTTTCAGGAGTATATTTATGCTCTCATGATCATTTTGTAAATGGATCCATTTTCCTTTTTCTACGTAACCCATCTTCTCATATACGATGCACTTCTTATAGGGCCCTTTTGAACGAATATATTTCTATGGAAAGAACATCTTGTCAAAGTGTTTGCTAATTCTTTTTCGGCTATCTTACGGGTCTTCAAGGATACTTTCATACATTATTTAGATATGAAGGAAAATTGATTCCGGTTTTAAAAGATACATATGCCACTTCTGATGAATAAGTGGAAATATTACAATTTATGGCATTTCATTGTGTGGTCACAACCAGAAAGAATCCATATAAACCAATTATCCAAGCGTTCTCTTGACTTTTTGGGCTAAATTTCAAGTGTGCGATTAAATACTTCAGTGGTATGGAGTCAGATGCTATCAAATTCATTGATAATAGATAATGCTACCAACCAAGAACACTAGTTCCTATTATTACTTTGCTTGGATCATTGGCTAAAGCGCAATTTTGTAATGTCTTAGGGCATCCCATTAGTAAGCCGATCTGGATTGATTCGTCTTTTCTATTATTGATTGATTTGTGCGTATATCCAGAAATCTTTCTCATTATTATAGAGAATCCTCATATAAAAAGAATTTGTATCGAATCTAGTATATACTTAGCTTCACCTTTCTTGTCTTCAAACTTTGGCTCCTAAACACCCTTTGGGGAGGGATCTTTTTGACTTAGTTTGAAAATCAGTTATCTACTCCATCCGACTAGTTCCGGGTTCGAATCCCGGGCAACCCACCCATCTTTTCAATTTTGTAATGAATGACAAAGAATAAAACAAAGAAATTCTTATTAATCTAGATAATTTATAAATCATATAACTAATAAATAAAGGCATAGATATCCATTTATATTTATCGATATTGATATTGGTTGAAATGGGTATATAAGTCATCTGTTACTCTTGAATAACAAGTCCTTACTTAATTTTCTATTTCTAGAGAATGAATGTTCCCAGATGATTAATGATTAAATAAACCAAGCAAGATTTGACTTGAATAACAAACCCTTACTTAATTTTCTATTTCTAGAGAATGAATGTGCTTGGGAGACCCTCATGATTAATGATTAAATAAACCAGATTTGACCCTGACAGCAATTTGAAAAAGACACAAAAGCGAAAGCTTATGGGGGCCTTTCAGTAACTGGATCACGTGCACTGAAAACCAACCATCTTTACATTGGATGGTTTGGTGTTTTAATGATCCCTACCTTATTGACCGCAACTTACGTATTCATTACCGTCTTTACATTTGGATTCATTAATCAGTATATGCAAAGTCCGAAGAAACTCATTTGAATGTGACTTGACGAACCTTGAGATATGTCAAAGGTACAATCAATTACGATCGTATGTACAAAAGAAGTGAAGACCGCAAGCTAGCTGGATACAATGATACCAACTATGCATTAGACCACAATGCCTGAAGATCAATCATTGGGTATGTGTTTAAGCTCGATTTGAGAATAATCAATATTATTGTCAACTAGAGAAGCAGAGTACAGAGCAACAGTTGAAGCAGTCTAGGAAAGTACATGGCTGAAACTTTTGATGAAAGATTGGCACCATAAAATGGACTATTTAATACCATTTCATTGCGACAACCAATCTACAATTCGCCTAGCAGAAAATCGGTGTTTCATGCTAGAATAAAGCATGTGGAGTGTTAGGTTATGGAGCCTGCTCCTTATTTATAGCTTGGTCAACGGTTATATCCGGTAAAGCTATATATGGTAAAGCTATATCCGGTAAAGCTATATAGGATAAATAGCTATATATAGTAGATGGCTAAATCTGGTAAAGCTATATATAGTAAACTAAACCATATATATATCACTAGAGCTTTGAAAATGTACTTTCTATTCTCTGTACTCTAATGTTGTACATACCTGAAGTCATCAATAAAAAATAAATAAATAATAAATAAAAAAAATCCTTTTAGCCAGAGTTCTCCTTGCAATTTTCTCTATCTTGTTCTTTGTGTTCATCTAGATTGAGCGTGTACGTTGTTGTGCGATCCTACCAACTGATATCAGAGCTAACAACTGGTATCGATCGCAACAGTGGAAGTGCACTACCACTCCAATAGAGAGAAAGTCTTAAAGGAAGAAATCAAGATACAACATATCAAGACAGGACACCAAGTGACAGGCTTGTTTACAAAAGGGCTGAATACTAACAAACATGAGGGTTTTCGTTGTCAGATCAACATAGTGCCGCGATTGAGGACTAATGCTAAGGGGGAGTA
This sequence comes from Cucurbita moschata, assembly GCF_002738365.1. Lineage (NCBI taxonomy): Eukaryota > Viridiplantae > Streptophyta > Magnoliopsida > Cucurbitales > Cucurbitaceae > Cucurbita > Cucurbita moschata. Next base: position 740,973 of record NW_019268570.1, read on the forward strand.
TTAAAATATGATCACTAGCTCAATAATTGTATGAACCCATTTATATTTCTTTTAGTAAAATGAGTAGGTATTTTAGAATTTAGATAGCTATATATTTTAGGAAAAAATTCAAATATTTTAGGAGTAGGTTGCATAGACTATAAATACTTGTCCAATGGTTTTTATCCTAAAAAATACAAATTAGTAGTATTCTACAAAGTGTATTTATTCTCCTCTCGATTTGAGTTAATACAGACAATTGTGTTCAACAAAAAAAAAATTAATAAAAGAAAGAAAGAAAAGAGAGGTAAAAGAAAAAGAGAAGGGAAGAAGGAGAAGAGGATTTTGGAAAAGTGAGGGAAGGAGAAGAAGAGGCGAGGGGAAGAAGAGAGAAGAAAAGAAAAAAAAAAAAAAAAAAAAAAAA
>NW_019268570.1:741433-775004 GCF_002738365.1 Cucurbita moschata
AAAAAAAAAAAAAAAAAAAAAAAAAAAAAAAAAAAAAAAAAAAAAAAAAAAAAAAAAAAGGAAAGGAAAGAAAAAGGGATGACGTCAGCATGGTCAGCCAGTCAATAGTCAAAGTTAAAAAATTTGACTTTCCCTCTTTTTTTTATTTTTAATTCTCATGGAGCTCGTTTTTCAAGCTGTTTTCACAAATTTTTTTTCTTTAGACTTAATTTAGGGCATATTTGAGAAGTTTGATGGAATTTGAGACTTTTGAGAAGACCCGAACTCGAGCAAAAAGTGTCGTTCATTCTAAGTAAGTGGCACCTCAGAACCTTGAATTTAGCTATGCTCATAGTATGCATAAAAGTATGATATAAGAAGCATGTCATAGAAATTTGAGCATGAAATGAGTTAGCTTGATGCATGCAAGAGCACATTAAACGTTATGGTGCACATTTATCGATGAGTGAACTATTGAGTTATAATTTGACCGAAATTGAGAGCATGTCTTTAGTATGATACAAAGCATGTTATAGGAACCCTATTATATATGTTTGAGCATAGTATGAGATGAGATGATACATCTTGAATGTTATTATCCATGTTTACTAAACACGTACACACTACCTGATATGAACCAAAATACATTAATCCTACAATATACTTCAATGAAGATGTGAAGAAAATATTGTTGAAATTATCATAAGATATTTCAATTCATGCCGCATTAAAGAAGAATGAAGTTTCATGTTATAAGTTTTGGGTGGATTACAATTTAGAGTTATTGTATTTCATTCATGTATTTTAAGACTTTTTATTTACTTTAGGTTACAATTACATAATGGTTAATTATGACCATTAAGTATGAATGTTACAACTCTTGAAATTCCTTTAATAGTTTCATTTTGAGGCTATATAAAGCCATGTATGTTGTATTTGTAAGGAGACTTGGAAAATATAGTAAAAGAAGCATTTGTGCTTTTTTTAGCTAATGGCTAAGTTTATTTGCAATTCTATGTAGTTTAGATTTCATGTAGAATCATTCAAGCTCGACATGATCAATCTTGCTTGTGGAGTGATTCGAATCTCAAACAAGTGTTTGAGATATTTGATCAACAAGAATCATTCAAGCTAGACATGATCGATCTTGCTTGTGGAGTGATTCGAATCTCAAACAATGTTCTTGCCTTGAGATATTCGATCAACAAGGTAATCCGAATCTTGTTCCCCTTGTAGTGATTCCTTATCTTATCACTACCTTATGAAAAAATCCATGACTAGGTGGTATCTATGTTTAGATCGCTATGGTATGTCTCTATTCTATATGTTTGTGATGTATGTGGTTATACGGGGTCGATTAGGCATTTGCCAACTAACCTCTAATCGTGAACATGACTCGATTGTTAGGGGTTTGGATAACCATAGAATTGACTTATGACTATACCCTGTGGGGACTACTGTGAAGTTTGCCAGTTAGCTTCCTATAGTGAGCCTGTCATGAGTGGCATGGGTCCACAGTTGTACCTTAAGAGTTAGTTTTGATTATTGTTCATGCATGTGAGTCATATGGTTATAAGGGGACGGTAGGGGTTCACCAACTAGCCCCTAATCATAAACTTAACTCAATTGTTAGAGGTACGAATAATCATACAACTGAAATATGATGTTTTTATGACATATGGTTTGTGCCTTGTGGGGGCTATTAGGAAGGTAGCCAATTAGCTTTCTTTTGGTGAACCGCTGATAAGCGCCTACAATGCTGGAATTTGCAAAGCTAGAGGTCCTTCTAGAATCCTTGCAAAACACTCATAGAGAAAGCTAACTTAACGGATTGATTCCAACCAAGAGCTGGTTAGAAGATGAGTGACTCTTAGATCGAACTTGGAATCTATGATGGTCACTCTTAGATACCAAGACAATTCACTTCAGAATTAACTTAATCAAAACTAATTCAATGAATCGGTTTAAACAGCAAACCTAAAGCAAGGTTTGAAAAAGAATAACACCAAAAGGGTATCAAGAAAACATAAAGGTTTTTTTTTTCGGTATTCAACAAAACCTCCTAAACATGAGTATTACATGCCTTTAAATAGGTCTAAAAGATAACCCTAACAAAATAAAGTTCAGCCACCAACCACTAATAAATGCTAATAAATGCTATTAAATACAAATTGAAGAATATAAGGCAATTCATACAAACTATTAATAAATGCTATTAAATATAAATTGAAGAAAATAAGGCATTCATAAATTGTTTTAATTGGTAGTTCAACTATCAAAGGCAAGTCTTCTAATCACTTTCCAATGTCAGCCACTCCATTATTTTCTTAATTTGATACTTGAATCTTCTTTGTATTGCTTGTTGTAATTGCTCGTTCGGGTACATGAAAGTGATCAGTTGTTGGATTCATATCAACCGCAGGGTCCACAGTTGCACCATAGAGCTGGTTGAGCCTTAACATGCATGAACCCTATGAGATTGATACCGAGGTCACGTCTCAAGGACTTAGAGATAAGATTATGAGAGAGACTAGCATAAATGACTAACCAAGAAACCTAGAGAACTTAAGAATATTTTGAGGGCTGGAGGTGGACCAAGAACCAAGAAAATCGAATGAGTAAACCTAGGGTGTAGCCTAGGAAGTGCCTATATTGAGGAATGAACTCCCAATTGAAAATAAGACACTAAATGAATTAACTAAGATTAATAAAACTCGATAATAAACTATGAACTCTGAACTATTAGCAAGCAGTTTATTGAGAATATTTTATATATTCAATCCTACTACTTCAACTTTATTTTTAGGTGGAGCTTGATGTAGAGGTCGAGGCAGAGGCACAAGTGGGTTGTTGGCTATGGAGAGTCCCATCACACTTAGTCTAGAGTTCCTTTTGTACTTGTCCTTCAAATCCTATATTTCATATATTTTAAATAGTTTGATCTTGTAGTGATGTATTTTATTAGTCTTTTTTCTTGTCTTTTGTAAAAACAAAATTTTCACTACTATTTTAATTAAATTTCAAAGTGCATGCACGTGTTTAAGTGTTTTAAATTTTATGAATTTTTACTTATTTTCATGTAAGTACGGTCTATGGCTCGAGTCGCTAAAAAACTGGGTCGTTACAGTTTGAGAAGGAATGATCGCTATTGGAAAAAGGTCCTTCCGGTCTTTTTTGTCAAAATTCACCAATTATCGTTATATTTATCACTAGTACGTTAAAAAGATATGCAAAAAAAAAAATTATCAATGTGTTAAAAGAATTTGCGTTTGGATTAGAAAATAAATGTAAAGAATTTTGTATGTATTCCAAAAACTTAGGTTTTGGGTTAGAAATTAAATAGAAAAAATTATGCAGCTGTTTTAGGAATTTACGTGAAGGTCATCGTCAAAAAGGGCCAAGAATCGATCAAAATGGCCCAAAGTTGGAAAAATGATCAAAAGGAAGAGAAATCACAATACATGAAGAAATGAGGAATCTGAAAAATAAATTAGGTTCGGATCCAAGCTTGAGGTTCGAAATCACTCTCCCTTTTCCGTCACAAGAAGGGGCCCGAGTAAACTTTTGTTATTCTATCTCGATCCGATTGTTTATGTTTGTGTGCTCCTTTATAATTATTTGTCTTTAAACTCTGGTGATAAATGCATATTTAGATTTTTAATAGTTATATCTAATCTGGTTAAAAATAGTTTTGCTATGATGTGATTGACATACAAGATTATGTCTATGAAATAACTTAAATCATCTATATATGGATAAGGTTGGGTGTATTATCCTGTTAATGTTATTAATACAACCCACTCTTAATTGCAATAAATAATTTAATCCAAAATTTTTATGCACAGACATGTGAGTGACGATATTCTTCTCTACGATATTCTTCTCTGCATCCTTCAACGTTGTCCAATCATAATCATCATCGAAGTATTCCAAGAATGCTTGAAAAACCCCTTCTTTGTTGGAGAAGTCAATGAGACTTAGCTTTCTTGCGGCTATACAGGTCTTGTCATTCATGATGAAGATCATTGTTGTTACCTTCTTTTTACTTTCTTTAGCCGTACACAGATTAAGAAAGATGCAAAGCTAGTTGATTTGATTATCTACTCGTTATAGCCATACATTCAACTTTGCTGTGTAAATCGGACAAGAAGCATCTCGTTGATGATTTAGCAAGAAATGTTAGGATCGTACAACAATACACACACTCATTAGACGAACATAAAGAGTAGTGATATGGAAATCAACCCAAGGGAAAGTATGGAACGGATTACCTTGATGATCAAGATCAAGAGTAAAGAAAACTCGTTTCTAAACTCGTGATTCGAATCACTCCACAAGAGGTTTGATCAATACCACTTGAATGACTCTACATGCAAGTTCTAAACACAAGAATTTGCAAAGAAAGTTTAGCTCTCAACAAAGCTAAAATAAAATTCTATTCTTAATTCCAAAATCTGATGTCTAATCAAAGAAAAGAAGGCTTTATATAGCCTTTACAACCTTAACCTATGTCATACATAACTCCCAAATTAAATGGGCTAGTAAATGAGAAATACCCATAACCTCCTCATTTAAATGGCTAGTTAATGGTGGAATATAGTAACCTATGTGGGTTACGATATAACCTTAACTCTTATATTTAAAACTAGCTTAAATATGACAAACAAATAGTTAAACTATAATTAAATAATGCAAATAATAAAATGTGCCTTTTAGTCATTCTTGGACTATTTGATAAATTCAGCGGAGTTCATTAAATGCAACTTAAAGTGCATTTAATTCATCTCTTTCTTGAACCTCAACTTTGCACAACATATAAGGGAGGTCTCCAGCGTCTTCTAGAATTTCCTTTGATGAGCTCACCATAGCTTGAATATAACTGTATAAAGTTTGTTGTAGCTTCTTGGCTCTCGTCCTTGTAATTGGACCTTGAGGTATGGAAATTCCTTGGTCGTGGTTCATATCATTCTCCCCCTCTTGAGAAGGATTCGTCCTCGAATCCAAGCCATCACCTACATCAAAAGGGCTCAAATCAACAACATTAAAAGTTGCACTAACACCGTACTTACCTGGTAAATCAATTTTATAAGCATTGTCGTTGATGCGCTCAAGAACTTGAAAAGGTCCATCTCCTCGTGGTAAAAGCTTAGATTTTCTTTGAGTAGGAAATCTTTCTTTTCGGAAATGCACCCAAACCCAATCTCCTGGCTTGAAGATAACAATCTTACGTCCTTTATTAATTCGGGTGGCAACCTTGAAATTTTGTTTCTCAATTTGTTCTTTCACTTGCTTGTGCAGTTTATGAACAAACTCAACCTTGGCATTTGCATCAAAATTCACAAACTCTTTTGACGGTATGGGTAACAAGTCAATAGGGGTTAAAGGATTAAAGCCATAAACAATTTCAAAAGGTGTGCATTTAGTAGTGCTATGAACAACCCTATTATATGCAAATTCTATAAATGGCAAACAATCCTCCCAAGTCTTAAGATTCTTATCAATAATAGCCCTAAGCATAGCAGTCATGGTTCTGTTAACAACTTCAGTTTGTCCATCCGTTTGAGGATGACAAGTAGTTGAATATACTAGCTTAGTTCCTAACTTACCCCATAAAACACGCCAAAAGTGGCTTAAAAATTTTACATCACGATCACTAACGATGCTTTTAGGAATGCCATGTAATCGTACAACTTCCCTAAAGAACAGGTCTGCAATATGTTTTGCATCATCAGTTTTGTGACAAGGAATAAAATGAGCCATTTTACTAAATCGATCCACCACAACAAAAATGCTATCATAACCTTTCCTAGTCCTAGGTAAACCTAAAACAAAATCCATTGATATATCAATCCATGGACCATTAGGAACTGGTAATGGGCTGTTTAAACCATGTGGTTGAAGCCTAGACTTAGCTTGTTTACATGCTATGCAACGACCACAAACTTTATGAACATCATGTCTCATTTTAGGCCAAAAAAAATGTTCAGAGAGCATATCATAAGTTTTAGAAACTCCATGGTGTGCCATTAAACCACCTCCATGAGCTTCCCTCACAAGTAGCTCACGGATGGAACAAGATGGTATGCAAAGTTTGCCTTTTCGGAACAAAAATCCATCTAACAACAAGTAATTATCCACAATGAGTCCTTTTTCACAAGATTCAACAAAAGGAGCAAAGAACATGTCATGTTGATACAAATCCTTTATGTGTTCAAAACCCAACAACCTAGCATTCAAAGTATTGAGGAGGACATACCTTCGTGATAAAGCATCTGCTACAATGTTCTCCTTTCCTTGTTTATATTTTATGACATACGGGAATGTTTCAATAAATTCTAACCACTTAGCATGTCGTCTGTTGAGTTTATTTTGTACTCTCAAATGCTTTAAACTTTCATGATCCGTATGAATAATGAACTCCTTAGGCCAAAGATAATGTTGCCAGGTTTGCAATGCACGAACCAAAGCATAAAGCTCTTTGTCATAAGTTGGATATCTCAAAGATGCACCAGTCAACTTCTCACTAAAGAACATTAAAGGTCTTTGATTTTGCATTAATACAGCACCTATCCCTACTCCACTAGCATCACATTCAATTTCAAAAGTAGACTCAAAATTAGGTAATGCAAGCAAGGGAGCAGAACTCAATTTATCTTTCAAAGTATTAAAAGCAAGTTCTTGATCTTTTTCCCATATAAAGGATACATTTTTCTTAACAAGTTCATTCAAGGGTGAAGCAATTGTACTAAAATTTTTAATGAACCTACGGTAGAAACTTGCAAGACCATGAAAACTTCTTACCTCACTTACATTTTTCGGAGTAGGCCAATCTTTTATAGCCTTCACTTTCTCTTCATCAACCTCAACACCATTAGATGAAACTACAAACCCAAGAAAGTTAACTTTTTCCATGCAAAAGCTACATTTCTTTAAATTTACATACAAACATTCGTTTCTTAAAGTAGTCAAAACATTGCGTACATGGGTAATATGATCATCTAAAGATTTAGAGTAAACAAGGATGTCATCAAAATAAACAACCACAAACTTACCTAAGTATTCTCGTAAGACATGATTCATTAGTCTCATGAATGTACTAGGTGCATTAGTTAATCCAAAAGGCATAACCAACCATTCATAAAGACCATACTTGGTTTTAAAAGCTGTTTTCCACTCATCCCCAATATGCATGCGAATTTGATGATAACCCGATTTTAAATCAATCTTAGTAAAAAGACTACATCCATGCAATTCATCAAGCATATCATCTAATCTGGGAATTGGATGCCTATACTTTATAGTTATCTTGTTTATAGCCCTACAATCAACACACATACGCCAAGAACCATCTTTCTTAGGTACAAGAATAACTGGAACAGAACAAGGACTCAAACTTTCACGTACATACCCTTTAGCAAGAAGTTCACTTACTTGCCTTTGTATCTCTTCAGCCTCCTTTGGATTAGTCCTATAAGCTGGTCGGTTTGGAATGGGCGCGCCAGGAATGAAGTCAATCTTGTGTTCAATCCCTCTAAGTGGTGGCAAACTACTAGGCATCTCCTCGGAAAATAAATGTTCAAACTCTTGCAAAAGCACAACAAAATCACTAGGCAAAGAAGGGTTAAGCATGTTAGTAAAGTAACAAGACCCCTTGCACATAAGTACAAGAATAGTCTGGTTAGAGAGCAAAACATTCCTAGCCTCACTTGATCTAACATACAAGCTTACTGATTTGGCTTTTCTCTCTTTTTTTTCTCTAGGCTGAGTGTTACTCTCTTGCTTTTCACTCAAGCTCTTTTTTTCACTTGATTCTTTTTCAATCTCTGCTTTTGCATCAGCCTCTTGCCTTTTCTTTTCAAGTTTGCAATGATCAATAAATACATCTTTTGGAGACAATGGGATAAGAGTAGTTTTTCTACCGTTGTGAGTAAAGGAGTATCGATTTGCATACCCATCATACATTACCCGACGATCAAATTGCCATGGCCTCCCCAGTAGTAAATCTCCAACATGCATGGATACAACATCACATAAAACATCATCAACATATTTTCCAATTGTAAAAGAAACAAGAGTTTGTTGAGTTACCCGTACTTCCCCACAATCATTCAACCATTGAAGCTTGTAGGGTCTTGGATGTGGTTGTGTCTTTAAATTAAGTCTTTTGACCAGAATGGAACTCACAACATTGGTGCAACTACCGCTATCAATGACAACACTACAAGGTACAGATTGAACAAGACACCGAGTTTGAAACAAGTTCTCCCTTTGGTCTAGGCCGTCCTCCTTAATGTGGGTGTTTAGAGCTCGTCGAGTAACCAAAGATATATGTGTAGGGTCCTCTTCACTAAACTCCTCACTCTCATCTGTTTCCTCATTTATGTCGTCATGTGCCTCGTCATCCGTAACAATTTCTCCCTCCTTGATGGTCATAATTCTTGCATTTGGGCAATCTCTACTATAGTGTCCTACCCCTTGAAATCTCCAACACTTTAAATCCCTATTTCGAACATTAGACTTTTCTACTTTTTCTTTCCCTGTTCTAGAACTCTCCCCTTTCTCAAATTTAGCTTGAGGCTTCTCATTAATCTCTTGATTTCTATGCTTATAATCAATGTTCTTACTCTCCTTTTTCCATGTAGAAGTAGAATTGGGAAAAGTTTTAGAAGAATACCGTTGAGACCTTCGTTGGATTTGCCTCTCGATCTTAATTGCAATGTGCAACAACTCCTCAATATTAGAATAAGGCTGTAAATCAGTCTTGTCTGCAATCTCTATGTTTAACCCATTAAGAAACCGCGCCATGAGAGCCTCCATGTCCTCATCGAGTTCAAGTCGATCCATCAATGTATCCATCTCCTTGTAATAATCCTCCACAGATTTGCGTCCTTGTTTCAACGCTTGAAGCTTTTGTGCCATGTCCCGTTGAAAATATTGTGGAACAAAACGCTTCCTCATGGACTCTTTGAACTCGACCCATGAATCAATTGGTGCTTCAAGATTTCTTCTCCTACTTGACATCAATTTATCCCACCAAATTTGAGCATATTGTTTGAATTGAGCAATGCATAACAGTACCTTCTTTTCATCACTAAAATTATGGCAGTTGAACACTGACTCCACCGTTTTCTCCCATTGAAGATACTCCTCTGGATCGGTTTTGCCATAAAACTTGGGAAGTTTTAATTTGATGCTCCCCACGTTACGATCAATTCTATCATCATAAGGAACTCGTTGTTGTAAATTATGATACCTTCTTCCATGGTCTCTCCCTCGCATCAAGCCAGGACCAACCGCATGTGGATTATCCTCGTGGTGATCAGAATTGTCGCCTTCATATGTATCGGTTGAGGGCGTAGGTTGTGGAATCCTCTGTCGTGCTTGATTTTGAATCTCCAATTTTCCTATTCGATCAGTCAACTCTTCTATTCCTCGAATTAGTCTTTCCATAGTTCGTTGTTGTGCTTCTCTCAATCGTGCATCAGTAATGTTAGTATTGTTGTCTGGATTTTCCATGCTACAAAAGAAAGGTAAAAGAAAAAAAAAAGGACCTCACAAGCGCTCCCTCACGTGTATTCACTCGTAAATGTAGTTCACTCGTGTTTAGCACTCAACACTCGAAGCAATGTGTCACTCCCTTACAAACTCACCCTCACAATTGAGCACACACAAATCACACTCCAAAAAAAACAAATTGGGATGTGAGACAAGCTATGTTATAGAGCTAAGTGCAATTCAAAGTGAATAGACAGCACACTCAACACATAAACAAGGGTATTGAAGGAGCAATCCGAATAACGACAAAGAAACGAATTAAAGAAAGAAAATGATTAAGGACTAATTTAGACGTAGTAACATATGAGAGTTACATATAGTAATCAAGAGGAAAAAAGAAAGACATTTAACATCATATGCTTTCTTTATTTCAATGGTTTTTTTTTTTCTTCTGATTGGCAAAATCTAAACAATTTACCAACAAGAAAATTGATTTAGAAGATCTTAAAGAAGAACAAAGTGTTGATAAGATCCAGATCTAACACTTTAAAGAACATAAGAATTTTTTTTTTTTTTTTTTTTGTTATATATTTTTGTGATAGAACATGAACATTCTACACAAACGGAGAAAAAAAAAATTATAAGAAAATTAAAAGAGATAAGCGCAATGAAACATATATCCGATCGTGAGCCTAAAGCTCTGATACCAAAATGATATGGAAATCAACCCAAGGGAAAGTATGGAACGGATTACCTTGATGATCAAGATCAAGAGTAAAGAAAACTCGTTTCTAAACTCGTGATTCGAATCACTCCACAAGAGGTTTGATCAATACCACTTGAATGACTCTACATGCAAGTTCTAAACACAAGAATTTGCAAAGAAAGTTTAGCTCAAAGAAGGCTTTATATAGCCTTTACAACCTTAACCTATGTCATACATAACTCCCAAATTAAATGGGCTAGTAAATGAGAAATACTCATAACCTCCTCATTTAAATGGCTAGTTAATGGTGGAATATAGTAACCTATGTGGGTTACAATATAACCTTAACTCCTATATTTAAAACTAGCTTAAATATGACAAACAAATAGTTAAACTATAATTAAATAATGCAAATAATAAAATGTGCTTTTTAGTCATTCTTGGACTATTTGATAAATTCAGCGGAGTTCATTAAATGCAACTTAAAGTGCATTTAATTCATCTCTTTCTTGAACCTCAACTTTGCACAACATATAAGGGAGGTCTCCAGCGTCTTCTAGAATTTCCTTTGATGAGCTCACCATAGCTTGAATATAACTGTATAAAGTTTGTTGTAGCTTCTTGGCTCTCGTCCTTGTAATTGGACCTTGAGGTATGGAAATTCCTTGGTCGTGGTTCATATCATTAAATGATATGGAAATCAACCCAAGGGAAAGTATGGAACGGATTACCTTGATGATCAAGATCAAGAGTAAAGAAAACTCGTTTCTAAACTCGTGATTCGAATCACTCCACAAGAGGTTTGATCAATACCACTTGAATGACTCTACATGCAAGTTCTAAACACAAGAATTTGCAAAGAAAGTTTAGCTCTCAACAAAGCTAAAATAAAATTCTATTCTTAATTCCAAAATCTGATGTCTAATCAAAGAAAAGAAGGCTTTATATAGCCTTTACAACCTTAACCTATGTCATACATAACTCCCAAATTAAATGGGCTAGTAAATGAGAAATACCCATAACCTCCTCATTTAAATGGCTAGTTAATGGTGGAATATAGTAACCTATGTGGGTTACAATATAACCTTAACTCCTATATTTAAAACTAGCTTAAATATGACAAACAAATAGTTAAACTATAATTAAATAATGCAAATAATAAAATGTGCTTTTTAGTCATTCTTGGACTATTTGATAAATTCAGCGGAGTTCATTAAATGCAACTTAAAGTGCATTTAATTCATCTCTTTCTTGAACCTCAACTTTGCACAACATATAAGGGAGGTCTCCAGCGTCTTCTAGAATTTCCTTTGATGAGCTCACCATAGCTTGAATATAACTGTATAAAGTTTGTTGTAGCTTCTTGGCTCTCGTCCTTGTAATTGGACCTTGAGGTATGGAAATTCCTTGATCGTGGTTCATATCAAGTAGGAAAGAGAAAATTTTAAAAAGAATATTGGCTAAAAGGTTTTATTTTAAAATTTAAAGAAGAATATTGGCTAAAAGGTTTTATTTATTGATAAATTCGAGCATGTACAACAAAGGAGGATATTGAGAATCAAGAAAGTACATTTTAAAATAACTCTCTAATGTGTATATATATGATTTCCGTTTATTAAATTTAGCTTTAATAGATTTAACCACCTATGAAATATAATCTACCAAATATATCTCTACTAGATCTTTATATATATCTCTCCGAGTTCTTTTATTATAAATAGGCATCAAGTTCCGTATCCCAACCATCTCCCATTTGGAGACTGATCTAGCTAGTCGATAATTTCATTCTTAATCTTCACTGCGTCATACTAATGGAGGTTCTGCACAACCTCAATGTTCCAACATCAACCCATTTTGTCAACATATTTACTGGATTTTTTGCACCCTCTATCTCCTCCAAACACATCACCATCTTCCACTAACCTGCGAAAGAAATGGTATCGCCTTCTATGTTTTGTCTTTGAACGATAAATCGGGTTCCTCACCAACTGCATGGCACTCTGACTATCTACATGAAGAATCTTTTCGCGCTGCTTCTTGCCTAATTCTTATAAATAGTCTGTCATCCATATCATTTCTTTTCCAGTTTCAGCTATTGTCACGTACTCAGCCTCAGTAGTTGAAAGAGCAACACATTTCTGAAGCCTAAACATCTCATCATCCATGGCTTGTTCCACTTGGTTGTATCTTCCAAAGGCATCATCAAGGGATTCTAGTTCCCTACATAAGTCAACAACAAATAGTGTAATGAAGGTGAATACCTATTTGGTACTCTGATAGTTCTGGATGATGTTCTCAACACCTGCTCTCAAGTGTCACTTGCTCCGCTTCTAGTTCCTCAACAACAGTCTCAGAAGTTTCTTGAGTATTTGCTACATCACTAGGTGAATCTTTCCGCAACTCAACTTCAACTCTCACTTGCTACGTTGTCACAGAGCCTTTTTTCTCTTTATTCTTATACATGATATTTTCATCAAAAGTCACGTCATAGTGACTTAGAACTTTTCGGTTCTTGTCATCCCAACTTGTACTCGAACATGTCAGAACCATAGCCTATCTAACGCATTTCTGTTTGCTCATAATGCAGTTCTCACAAGGATTCATATCAACAGATTTCAAACCTTCCAAAACTCCTTTCACAACCAGCATCTTCATTTCTTTGACAACCAGCATCTTCATTTCTTTGACGCTTATATCTCCAAGTCAATTATGTCATAGACTTGAATTTAAAGCACTATTAGCAATAGCAACCATGTTCATACACCCTGCAATGGTGTAAGTTCCAAATTTTGTGCCACATGCTACCATCATAGCACCTTTCACAATCTTCCACGAACTCTTCACAAACTCTGTTGCATAACCTGTGTTATCCAACTGACTAATAGAGATCAGGTTCTTCTTAAGATTAGGAATATATCTGACATCCTTTTAATGTCCACAGATTTCCTACGTTTTTACGCAAACATTCCCTTTCCTTCAATCTCCAAAACTTTGTTGTCAGCAAGATACGTCTTCTCGAAATTTTCAGACTTGAAATTCTGGAACAACTCTTTGTTTGGAGATGAATGAGAAGATGCACCTGAATCCAAAATCTAAGATTCAATCGGACAGTCCATGTTGAGAATTAGAGCATCCTCAATGTCTTCTGCTGAATTTATAGAATTATCGTCATTTTCTGATTTGTGATTTTGCTTTTTCAATTTTGTACAATTTGTTCGAAAGTGCCCTTTTTCTCCACAATTCCAACACTTTACGTTTGGTTTGTTTGAAAACTTTTCACGATTCTTTGATTTTGATCGACCTTTGTTTGGGCCCTTTGATTTACTTCTTCCCTTTTGGTCAACTCTAAGCACTACCTGATGAATCTCCAACTTCTCGTTTGTGAATACATTCATTGAGAACTACATCTCGGATGTCATCGAACTTCGGTTTGTCAGATCCTCGGGAACTGCTGATTGCGGCAACAATAGTATCCCACGACTCAGGTAAAGATGACATCAAAATCAATGCTTTAATTTTATCTTCGAAATTAATGTCCATCGAACTCAGTTGACTGGCAATCATATTGAACTCATTTATATGATCTCAACAGATCACCTTCAGACATTTGTAGATTGAACAACCTCCGTATCAAATGCACCTTGTTCATAGCCGACGATTTTTTGTACATATTTGACAATGCCTTCAATAGGTTTGACGTTGTCTTCTCCTTGATGATGTTAATCGCCACGTTTTTGGACAGCGTCAACCGAATCAACCTTAAGGCCTGACAATCCTTGAGCTTCCACTACTCCGTACTCATGGTATCCGGCTTCACCCTCAACAGGGGTTCATGAAGATCTTTGTGGTACAAATAATCTAAAATTTGCATCTTCCAAAAACCAAAATCGAATCAATCGAACTTCTCAATTGCAATATTTGAACTTTCCACAATCGCAGGTCGTGGTGAATCTCGCCTCATTCTGATACCAGTTGTTAGGATCGCACAACAACGCACACACTCGATCAAAATAAACACAAAGAACAAAAGAGAGAAAATTCAAGGAGAAATATTGGCACCAAAGAGAATACAAAGAATGAAGAGGTACATTTTTACTCGGTTATATATATGGTTTTCGTTTACTAAATATTGGCTAAACAAAATATCTACAATATATCTCTAATATATCTCTATCAGATGGGCCACCATGTTAGGAATCACAATATCCCAAACCTACATGGGCCACCATGTTAGAGATCACAATCCTCCACAATGATATGATATTGTCGACTTTAAACAATGATATGACATTGTCTACTTTGAGCCTAAGCTCTTGTAGCTTTTCTTTAGTCTTACTCAAAAAACCTCGTACCAATAGAGATATATTCCTTATTTCTAAACCTGGAACTCCCTCCTAACAATCTTCCGCAAGAAAATGGTATGAAAATTTAGGAAGAGTTACCCGTTCATATTCCCAACCCAACTGTATTGTTTCACATCTAAAGGTAGATGCCATCTACCTAGCCATCGGGCCTTATCACGAGGTTGCTCTCATACTGTGTTGGTGCAACCTAAAAAAATAAGAGAGAAGAAATCTTGCCCAAAAAATTACATTATGATTCATAAGTGTTCTAACCCTCCATAATTAAAGGGATTTAAACACAACTCATCGAGACGTATACTCCATAACAAAAATACGGTGTGCAGGGGGTCAATAGTAGCTGAAAATCAGTGGAGCTTCCACTTTCTACTGGTTGATTGTGTTCAATGGAATGACGAGTCGTAAATTCTACATAAAGTTGCACAATATTTATTCATCAATAAGAAAACTACTGTACTCCAAAGTTCATGATGATAAATATGTGCAGAATTGGAGCAACATTTTGTCAGATGTAGAACATTAATCCTAGCAACCAGCATTGTGCAACTTGAAATGGTCAGTTCTTCAAGTGCTCTTTACATTGAGGCAAATCTAATAAGGATAATCTCAATCAAAGTTAATAATACTTGACTGCATTGATCTGATTGAGACAAATCGTCCTCTTTTTTCTAAATCTGCAGTCTAGCATATGTTCCATAACTGATGAAGTTTTCCAACCTAATCCATTCGTGAGATTTAACAGTCTTAGTATTTTTCCCGTTGAAAACTTTGATATATGCCTTCAACTCTTTGTCTTAGGATCTGAAGTCAAAGCTTTGATACAAAGTCGAGGCTTCGTAGTAACAAGTTTGCTTGGAAGAACCGACACCCCAACTACCAATGATTCAAGAGGCAACCCAGAAAGGGGAAGCAGCTCAATAAGGATGCAGAGCTGTAGGATATTCAATGAGCACAAAACAAAAATTATAAGATGAAATAGCATGGAATATCTATGTACCAAGGCGCCATTATAGTGTAATCCATTCACCTCTGGAGATTTCAGATCCACAATGGCATTCGAGACAACATCTTTAACAGCAGCAGCCACGACGCTAAAGCATTTATCGCGACCCATAACAATAGCACCAGAACTATCCTTGGAAGTCTTCATCTCAGTCTCTTCAATTCCTCTTCTGTTGTACCCTACCGCAAACTACATGTAAATAAATGTCAACTACAAGGCTCCTGAAGCTTGCCATCTCTCTCTCATGAATGACCCAAGCTTTAATCGCTAATGATAAGGATAGGAAAAAGAGCAGGAAAATAACCTTTACAGGGTGTGAAAGACTGTTTACTTTATCTTTCATGAACTGAAGAACGAGCTTTGACACAACTCCCCGGAGATCATTTTCATTCAAACAACAGGTAGATTGAATGGGGAATATGCGATGACACCAACTGCATAAAGAAAATAACCGG
The DNA here is from genome assembly GCF_002738365.1 of Cucurbita moschata. Taxonomy (NCBI): domain Eukaryota; kingdom Viridiplantae; phylum Streptophyta; class Magnoliopsida; order Cucurbitales; family Cucurbitaceae; genus Cucurbita; species Cucurbita moschata. Next base: position 757,433 of record NW_019268570.1, read on the forward strand.
TTACCTAATTGCTGTATATACAATTGTGATATAACACACTCAACTATGAAATAGAAGTTGGAAAAATCATTCAATTTAGCGTATTCCTCTTACAAATGAAGAAAAACTATAGATGATACAAAACGTGGACATCAAAATAACGAGAAACTTATGAGAGAATTCTTATCAAGAGGGTTGAAGAGGAAGAGTTCACATCTGGTGAGCTGGGAGGCGATCCTTGGACTTGGAGATATCATGAAGCCGATACCCTATGACACAAAGGTTAATGTCAGTAAGTACGGGCCCCATCCCTTTGTGTGGACCGGTGAGGGGTTAAAAGACACTTCCAACAACCCATGGACAGTGATTGAGATAGTTTTTCCTCTTCTTTCACAATTTATTCATAATGTGGGGGATGGGTGGGATACTTATTTTTATAAGGAAAAATTGTTGGGCGATAGACCCCTCTGCTCCTCATACCCTCTGCTTCACTATGTCTCCATTGGCCGTTGACTGATAGGAAAACATCGAATGTCTTGGCTCTTTTATCCGTGCTCTCTTATTTTCACTTTAGGCCTCAAAAGGGGATGTCTGCCTTTGGATTTCTTGTCTGTCCAACAGATTTTCATGTAGGTCTTTCTTTTGGTGCTTGTCTAACTCTTTCTCGGTGAGTGATTCTGTTTTTTCCTCGATTTGGAAGGTAAAGAATTCCAAGAAGGTGGAGTTCTTTGCGATTTTGCGTACAAGAGTTAACATCTTGGATCGAATTTCGGTGAGAGTCTTCGGAGTTGGGACGTATTGTTGTATTCCCTACAGGAGGGCAACACATGACCAGATCATATCATGTGAGGTTGAATTTGCTCGTGCAGTCGGGCTCAATTTCTTTGAGGTGATTGATTTTAGCTTTGTCAACTCTCGGATTTGTAGGCTGTCAGTTGAGGAACTTATCCTCCATCCACCCTTTTGTGGTAAAGGACTATTTTTGTGGTAGACGAGGTGTATGTTATTTTTGGGGATTGTGGGGGCAAGAGAAACAATAGAATCTTCAGAGAGCGTGAGAGTTCTTATAGCAATATTTGGTCCCTTATTCGATGTTCTTTCTCTTTTTGAGCTAGTAATTGTTCGTTAGGGCTTATTTCTCTCCAGTGAAGCCCTTTCTTGTATTTTGGCTCCATTTTGAGGGCTTTTCTTTCTGTATGTAATGTATCGTTTCATCTTTTCTCACCCAAAGTCAAGTTTTGCATTAAAAATAAAATCAATCAATCAATCTAATGCAATGAATTCAATGGAGAATTGAAATACAAAAGAGCTAGAGAGAGAAAAGAGACACTTCCGATCCCCAGTTAGAACTTTTGCCTCCCCTCATCTTACAAATACTTGGCCAGCTGCTTGTAAAAAAATGCTTCAACAGGATCCATGGTTCAAAATCATCAGAAAGCTAGCTAAACTCCTCATAAGATCAAGAGCTCAATGAATGTTGGTGTGGCATTGTTTGCCTTGGTTTGGCAGGATAGATGGTTGGGTGATATTTTTTCTCAAAATTCCAGAAAACGTTACTACCTCTCAAACTGAAAGCTAGGAGTTGTAGCATAGATATAGTATCCATATGAAGGGACTTGATTTCCAGAAGTTGTTTAATAAAACAAAAGTTCAGGAATGGGCATCATTATCAAACTAATTATCTAGTCTTTTCTGCCTCTGCTGAACAAGACATCTAGCATCGGCCTTTGGAACCAACAGGTTCCTTCAGTGTGCCTTCAACCTCTGAACTTTTTGTCACTCCAAAGGCTTTTCTGGGGGCTCTTTCTTTCGTTGTTTGGCTAGTCCCTCTCAGTCTGGCTCTATTTTTTCCATTCTACAATTTTTCGAGTGGCAATTTATGCACGACAGTGTTAACACCTTGGATCAAATTTCGACTTGGGAGTCCTCTTTAGTTGGGCAGATTTGTTGTATTCTTTGTCGGAGGATAGCAGAGGATCTTGATCATTTCTTATGTAGTTATGATTTTGCCAGAGATATGTGAAGGTGTTTCTCGAGACATCAGGCTTTTTCTTTGCCAACTTGCAGAGTTGTAGGGAGGCATTCACATAGCTTCTTCTATACGTTCCGTTATGGGAGAAAGGGTGTTCTTGTGGCATATTGGGTTCGTTCTATTTCATGGAAATTTGAAAATAAATAATAGAATCTTTAGGGACAGGCGAGATCTTTCAATAATGTTTGGTGCCTCTTTAGATTATATGTTTCTTTTTGGATTTTGATGACTAAATCCTTTTGTAATTACTCTGTCGCATCTTATTTTACTAGATTTGCAAATGAATCTTGTTGCAGCATTCTCAAGGCCTTTAATTGGTCTCTCTCCGTACTAACATGATCTCCCTCCTAGTCCAAGAGATGATCTTGATCCACCATCCTCTTAAGAAGGAAATGATACACTACGCTTACAAACGAAAAAGGATTTCTTTTGGTTGACATAGCCAGAATGGAGCAACTGCACCTACAACAACACATCAACAATTTGGAGGTAATCTCTAACTTTTGAGGAATCTTCCACAATCTAGAATCCATATCCTTTGACAATGGTTTGCCACAGTCAAAATGTGAAGAGGGGAAAGGAGGGTCCTCTTGCCTTCAAACTTTATGCCCGGTAAACAATGATTTTAGCGACACTTTCAATTTAAGATGATAGACCTAAAAATCATCTTCCAGCACTTAATAACAAGCCCTTTCTCGAAGCACCATATCAAGGAAAATCAATCAACCGTTCATCAACTTTCCCCATATCAAGCTTCAAGACAATCCTCTTTCACTTATCCTCTGTTGATAAACTAAACATCTGACATCAAGTTGGGACATTTCTTGTCCATTTCCCCAATTTCATACCCGTTCAATCAATGGATCATGGATGGCTTCTTACTCTTAGAAAAATGATTATATAACCAATCACATATCCTATCAGGATGCAAGATTTAATCAATGTTTCAATTCACAATGTTTCTATTAACAAGTTTAAGTGCCAAAAGTGAACCAATACCTTAATCTTATCGAAAACCACTTATGCTATAAATACCCCTATGAAATAATTTTTTTCAGTCTGAATACGTTGCACTTTAGCCTTACAAAAAATATACATGTATAACGTTGGCCTTTAGTATTTGGTGGACAAGCTAGAAAGAAATAAAATTAGATGGAAGTGGATCAAGGTTTTAGAGATGAAAATTATTTAGATAAAAAAGAGATGTCAAAACATTGAATTGGAGCACTGATCTCCGCGATAAGCAAAATGCAAGTACAGCTTTTGGAGAAAACTTCTGGAGGTGATTGGACTCTAGTTTTCTTTTGGTTTGCTCACATTTGAACCTACCTAGGTTGTTTTAACATCTTTTTAGAACTTTCTTTCATTTACTTCAAAAGAAAAATGCTTTTCTAAGTTTAGGTACTCATTTCAATTTTTCCAGGCGTTATCTGTTCAAGGAAGAAAATAACAATTTCTAAAATTTTCATTTATCTAATTTTATCCAAGTTTCTCAACAACTCTAAAACATAGTGTTAAATTGGTTTCCAGAAAGTAAATTAACAAACAACAAATAATAGTGATAATAACGATATATCTATTAGAACAAGATGTTTCCGAAGTTATTTGCCTAGAAAAGAATGAACTACCAAATAAAAGCCCTAACGACTATATAAATTTCTCAGAAGCAAATGCAAGCAAAAAAGTTTTTGTCAAACACATGTAAAAAATAGTAAGCTTATTTCAATCAATTCTTAATTGAAATGATAAATTCAAACCAAACAAGTAAGAAAACTACTTACGCGGGTGACTTCAAAGTCCCTGCTTCCAGAGACTGAATTAAGTCTGAGACAATATAAACAGTATCCGGAGAGATATCCTTGGCAAAGGTAAGTAAAAGCAGACCACTCCGTGTCAGCTTCACTAGTGAAATAGGAGAACATTTCTCTACTTTTGCTCCACTCCTCGTAGAGATCGTAGAAGTTCCATTAACATGTTCATCTGATGTCATCAAGGTCAAATACAACAGAACAAAAAAGAAATCAGTGGAAGGGACAACAACCAAAATTTCCAACCTCAAAGTAAATTATGTATATTGGCCACAAGAAGCTACATTTAGGTCACCATATTCACTCTCACCAGTACTCCTTCCCTCATCTTCAAAACTTTTGTAATCAATGTCCTCTGTACAAACTTTCCTCCTTTTAGAAGTTTCATTTTCATCAGAACTCTCCGAAGTTTCTGGCGTGGAATTACTGAAGTACTGACTATACTGCAAGAAACACAACAAAAGTTAAGTATGTATGATTGTTGGGCAGAAAAAAAAAAAGAGAGCAAAACTTTTCTTATAACTGAATACTAATGTGGCGATCCAAGGATGAATTAAAAAATCGGCTAAAAAGAAGCAAAAGTAGATGATTAATTCAAATTTAAAAATTAAAAAGAAAAAACATTCTAAATAAAAAATGAAAAAACAACGCTCTTGCTAATAAAGAGTTTATCATCAGTCTTAACATTAAATTTTTTCTATGTATTTCAAACGAAAGATGGAGCATGCATTTCAACTTAAAACTTGAATTACAGACAAAGTGTGTAACCACTGCATGCCCAAGACAACATCCACATCTTAGTTCTGACGACAACATGTTTTCCACCACGGTCAAATCCCCGATGCTCAAAACAGTTTTGAGAACTTTACAAACATTTTTTTTTTCCTTTTACAGCAATGCATGTTGATATGAACCAAGAGACATCAATCATACAAAATACTTCAATGAAGATGTGAAGAAAAGGTTATCAAAATTATCAAAACATGTTTCAATTCATGCCATATTGAAGAAGAATGAAGTTTGATTGTTATAGATTTCGGGTGGGTTACAATTTAAAGTAATTTAGAGTTATTGTATTTTAAGATTTTTTATTTACTTTAGGTTACAATTAATAATGGTTAATTATGGCCATTAAGTATGAATTTTACCACTCTTGGAATGCCTTTAATAGTTTCATTTTGAGGCTATATAAAGCCATATATGTTGTATTTGTAAGTAGACTTGAAGATATAGTAAAAGAAGGATTTGTGCTCTTCTTTAGCCAATGGCTAAGTTTCTTTGCAATTTTATGTAGTTTAGGTTGCATGTAGAATCATTCAAGCTCGACATGATCAATCTTGCTTGTGGAGTGATTCGAATCTCAAATAAGTGTTCTTGCGTTGAGATATTTGATCAACAAGAATCATTCAAGCTAGACATGATCAATCTTGCTTGTGGAGTGATTCGAATCTCAAACAAGTGTTCTTGTGTTGAGATATTTGATCAACAAGAATCATTCAAGCTAGACATGATCGATCTTGCTTGTGGAGTGATTCGAATCTCAAACAAGTGTTCTTGTGTTGAGATATTTGATCAACAAGAATCATTCAAGCTAGACATGATCGATCTTGCTTGTGGAGTGATTCGAATCTCAAACAATGTTCATGTCTTGAGATATTCGATCAACAAGGTAATCCGAATCTTACTCCCCTTGTAGTGATTCCTTATCTTATCATTTGGTATCAGAGCTTCAGGCTCAAAATCGGATATATGTTTCCTTTGCGTTTCTTTTCAATTTGTTTTTATCTTTTTAGTTTTTAATCAACCCAAAATAAAAAAATTCAATCTGGCTCTACTAAAAAATTTGAGGGGTGAGAAGGAGAGCTTCATTTGTGTAAATGAGTGCAAACAGAGTGGCCTAAAATTCCTAGAGTGTATACATGTGAAAGAGTGTTGTGAGGTCCTTTGTATTTCCATAACTTATTTTTTGCAGCAAAGTTTCACAAATAGATTCGAGGACGAATCCTCTTGAAGAAGTGGAGAATGATATGAACCAAGAGACATCAATCATACATAGATTCGAGGACGAATCCTCTTGAAGAAGTGGAGAATGATATGAACCAAGAGACATCAATCATACAAAGATTCGAGGACGAATCCTCTTGAAGAAGTGGAGAATGATATGAACCAAGAGACATCAATCATACAAAATACTTCAATGAAGATGTGAAGAAAAGGTTGTCAAAATTATCAAAAGATGTTTCAATTCATGCCACATTGAAGAAGAATGAAGTTTGATTGTTATAAATTTTGGGTGGGTTACAATTTAGAGTAATTTAGAGTTATTGTATTTTAAGACTTTTTATTTACTTTAGGTTACAATTAATAATGGTTAATTATGGCCAAGTATGAATGTTACAACTCTTGGAATGCCTTTAATAGTTTCATTTTGAGGCTATATAAAGCCATATATGTTGTATTTGTAAGTAGACTTGAAGATATAGTAAAAGAAGGATTTGTGCTCTCCTTTAGCCAATGGCTAAGTTTCTTTGCAATTCTATGTAGTTTAAGTTGCATGTAGAATCATTCAAGCTCGACATGATCAATCTTGCTTGTGGAGTGATTCGAATCTCAAACAAGTGTTCTTGCGTTGAGATATTTGATCAACAAGAATCATTCAAGCTAGACATGATCGATCTTGCTTGTGGAGTGATTCGAATCTCAAACAATGTTCTTGCCTTGAGATATTCGATCAACAAGGTAATCTGAATCTTACTCCCCTTGTAGTGATTCCTTATCTTATCACATGTGCCCATGATCACCCCATAATGGGTTGTGTCCATTAACAGACGTTTAAGGAATAACCACAGTGCGAAGTTGTGGAAGGCGACTTACCAAGGTAGGAAGCCACGGTCTCAACGTTTCCCTCAAAATGTGAGATTGAAGATGATGATGTGGTCAATTCAATTGAACTAGCCACGTCACCCAAATTGGACCACCTTGAGTATTTTGTGATGTTTAGCCCCTTTTCAGACCGGTTCTCACCCAATTCTTTTTGGTTCCTTAAAAATTATCACCTTAGTGGACCCACACAAGAAAATTGAGAAAATTTTAAGCCTTGACCATAGGGTCCAATTCATTAAGGGAAGTATCCTCCAAAACTTCGTTGGTCAAGTGCGGCAACAACACCACCAACATCTCAAATGCACTCCAATACTCAACCACCAAGGTTTTTTTGTTTCATGGCGAGGAATCACTCGCATACATTTCATTTCTTTGAAACTTGAAATTGTTCTGAGTCAAAATTTCAAATGGTTACAACCTTCTAATGGCTCACATTCTTCCTTCCCACGACATTGGTTTAGCACAACTCTTTCAAAACTCACCACAACAACAATTAATTTTGTCATAATCAGTTAGTTTATGGATTTGGCTGTACTTGTTTCTTTTGAAAAGCCAAACCTCCACCCAAACACTGGCATGCCACCTTATCGAATTTACTCTAGTCTCCCCTGCTCTTTTATATTTTCTCTTGTGACACCCTTTTTCCTCACTCTTGAGTTTGGTCAGAATTCTCTCCTGAGTTGTCCCACTCTTTCCTTTTCTGGGATGAACCCTCTATAACCTTCGGTGCCAAATCTTATGTTCTCACGAGAACAACTCTCTGGCAATAGCCACTAACATTGTGAGTATCATCTTTTGAACCATTACTCTAAAAAGCTAAATATTTTGTAAAATAGAAGCACCAAAAGATCTGGATAAAGAACCCCTAGAAACGCACGTCTCCTCAGTCCAGCCCAATAACGCAGATCCAACCAACCAAGGCCCACAGACGGCCCAACCCACGCAACACGAAGCCACAAAGGAAGCACATAGCCATGATGGCCAACCCTGGATGCGGACCGACTACTCCAAGCTATTCTTAGAAGCGCAATTCACGCATCGGCTAACCCCTGAAGTTTTTAAATTAAATACTTATAATTTTCATTTCAACCTTTGTTTTGATATAGCTATTGTAAAGGCTCTGAAGCAAGCAATAGAAAAATATTTAAATTCAATTTTAATCAATTTTGCAGCCGTTGTTTATTGTGCTATGGCTTCTATATTCAAGTACAAAGTTCCTAGGTAACTTCCAAGGCGGTTCTAGTGAATCAGATAAAGATCACCGAAATTAGTACTTCAAACACCCAATATTCAACTAGCTAGTTTGCCATTAAACTTCAGAAAGTCATGAAGGTTAAAATGCATGACGTGAAGAAAATTCAACGAAGTACAAAAACAGAACCTTTTCAAGGATGGAGATAGTAATATGCCTAACATTAGAGTTACAATAACATAATATGAGTAAGATATCCTAAATTGTAATTGTAATTATTGATTTCTACATTAGAGTTACAATAACATAATATGAGTAAGATATCCTAAATTGTAATTGTAATTATTGATTTCTAAAAACTAATTGAACTTATAAGTCTCCATTCCATGGTTGAGTTAGATCTATTTCAACCTTTGTTTTGATATAGCTATTGTAAAGGCTCTGAAGCAAGCAATAGAAAAATATTTAAATTCAATTTTAATCAATTTTGCAGCCGTTGTTTATTGTGCTATGGCTTCTATATGAAAAATATTTAAATTCAATTTTAATCAATTTTGCAGCCGTTGTTTATTGTGCTATGGCTTCTATATCCAAGTACAAAGTTCCTAGGTAACTTCCAAGGCGGTTCTAGTGAATCAGATAAAGATCACCGAAATTAGTACTTCAAACACCCAATATTCAACTAGCTAGTTTGCCATTAAACTTCAGAAAGTCATGAAGGTTAAAATGCATGACGTGAAGAAAAATTCAACGAAGTACAAAAACAGAACCTTTTCAAGGATGGAGATAGTAATATGCCTAACATTAGAGTTACAATAACATAATATGAGTAAGATATCCTAAATTGTAATTGTAATTATTGATTTCTAAAAACTAATTGAACTTATAAGTCTCCATTCCATGGTTGAGTTAGATCTATTTCAACCTTTGTTTTGATATAGCTATTGTAAAGGCTCTGAAGCAAGCAATAGAAAAATATTTAAATTCAATTTTAATCAATTTTGCAGCCGTTGTTTATTGTGCTATGGCTTCTATATTCAAGTACAAAGTTCCTAGGTAACTTCCAAGGCGGTTCTAGTGAATCAGATAAAGATCACCGAAATTAGTACTTCAAACACCCAATATTCAACTAGCTAGTTTGCCATTAAACTTCAGAAAGTCATGAAGGTTAAAATGCATGACGTGAAGAAAAATTCAACGAAGTACAAAAACAGAACCTTTTCAAGGATGGAGATAGCTTCTTTTGTGGCACTCTTCTCCCTCTCTGAAAAAAACAAAGGAAATAATTAAACCCCAATTTCTCTCTCTCTCTTTATTATTATTTTGAAGTAAGAAACTCCATGCTAACTCAGTTTAACTTGAAAGGCAACATTCAAATATGAACATCTAATAGGGGAAAAATTGAAGGAATACAAAATCGACTGTAAGCAACTGTAGAAGAGATTCTCACTGATAGCGCATGTGATGAGGAATCCCGACTGGCGATGGTGAAGAAGCGCAGATGGTGCATTGTAGTCGAACCGAGGGATGCTTATGACAGCCGAGTGCTGCTCCCATGGCGTCATCGTTTTCCGTTCGGTTTCAGCGACATTTTCTTTCGACGCTTCTGCGACATGTTTGGGGCGGCAGCCATAGAACTGTTCTTTCTCTGCCATTTAGTTTTGTGTATTTTGATTGGGGCAAGGAACTTCCGATGATAAAATCCACAACATTGTCATCATTGGGCCGGGATGGCCCATTGCAGGTCCAAACTCGGCTCAAGTCGAAGCCCAATACTTTCTGGGCCTGATCCTATTTTTTATATTGGATAAATGGCCCGTATGCATCCCAAACAAAACGACCCAACAAAATTTCTCAGCCTGCATCGAATGCAAGCCCAACAAAGCATGTGTCAACGAGTACTCAAAAGATTTGCCACGCACGTCTCCTCAGTCCAGCCCAATAACGCAGATCCAACCAACCAAGGCCCACAGACGGCCCAACCCACGCAACACGAAGCCACAAAGGAAGCACATAGCCATGATGGCCAACCCTGGATGCGGACCGACTACTCCAAGCTATTCTTAGAAGCGCAATTCACGCATCGGCCAACCCCTGAAGTTTTTAAATTAAATACTTATAATTTTCATTAACATTTTTAGATAAAGTCAAGATATCGATGTACAATTGACCATTTTCTATTTTCTATTGTAGAGGACACATGGAATGATGTATTTTAGAAAATTTTCTACCTTAGTTCGTGTATTCATTCAGAGGACACTAAGCTAGTCTTATTTAGTTGTAAATTCTATGACGAACTTAGATTTAAGCTACATAAAGTTGTTAACATTATCTTAGCCTAAGTTCATTGGTGGAATATAACTCTCACAACATCATCGGTTAAATAAAAAATTTTAAAATAAACATACTTCATCATTAAAAATATTGTCATGGTCTTACGTGTTCAAAATATAATTCATAAATGAAATTGAAAACGATAATGAAATAATTTAAAACATGAAAGGCATAACAACCTATTCTAACCTAAGTCTAGGAAATTAAATATGCTTCTATCCGATGCACGTGTCATGGTCTTTGGTTTGCGACGCTGGTGTCAATTGTACATAGGCGCCTTGCCTTTACCTGAAAAATGATGTAGCACACTCCTGAGTATTTTAAAGAATACTAAGTGACCCCACTATAGGGGATGTAAAAAATGCTAAACGCATGCAACAATGCTGTAGGGACATACCATTAAAACATCTTAGGGGTGGCCTCTAGTCCGAACTAAGTTGGATGTGTAGTACTTCCCTACACATGACTCACACGTGCGAGTGTAAATCCCCAGGCAGTTCGCACCCCCTAGACCCATCATAGTCGAGCTAGTTGTCCGTAGCGATGTCTAGAGGTCAACAAACCTCTGAGTGTCATGCTCGACATGATCACCATCATCATTGTAGCGTATGCGTCCGTACTCATCATCATAAAAGGGAAAGTATCCCGATGTTTATGTACATACAGAAATGTATGAGGTTCCTATAGTTTCTCATCTTTAAAATGTCTCTATGACACAACCCTAGTTTCATCCTTATATTAATATATATGCACTGGTTTTCCATCTTAACATCATAAATAACATTTTGTAAGGTTGTGTCGTAGGCCGAATCATCGACATAATGCAATATGACATTCACAATATGCATCTCGACTTAATATCGAACATGACATCATATTAAGGAAATAATAACATGCGTCGTCATCATCATACATCGTTATCACAACACTATCGAAATACGTCATAGTCATCATAAGACATCATCAACATCATCATACATCATCATAAAACTCATACAAGTCAACATACATCATAGGTCATATGCCATATGTCACAATTATTAAGGCATAAAGGATACGTGTCGGTGCCACTAGGCACGTGTCATCATACAACAAACAAGTATCTAGCCTATCCTTTAGTAAAGCCATTTATTTCCTATTAGCATTCTCCCTAAATTAATATAGGTTAACTCCCATTCCTCGAAAGCTACTGTAAATATGGCTAGAGTTCATTTCCTATTGGGTGATCCCGCTCCTTTAGTTAGTATTTCAAAATTCAAAATTAATTCAACTTAAAATTGTGAATAAGGCATAACGACCTCTATTTCCTTAATTAAGGGTCAAAATCAGTTCGGTAAGAAACGAAGGGGTCAGTGTTTAAATTGCTAAACTGAGCTGTCTAAGCCGTTTTTGAGCCGAAGGACTGCACAGAGCCGAACCGAACCGTGAAGCTAAGGGATTCTTGTCGACACATGGTGCGAGGCACTTCACATCTTAACTCCCGGGTTGAGGCGCGGGTCGAGGCCTAGGTTCGGGGCACTAACGCGGGCGAGTGGGTCACGTTGTTGCGATCTGGGCTGATTGGACGATTGGGTCTCGGTTCGTGGGCTGCAAGCGAGGGGGTCATATTGCTGCAGACGTGGACTGGGTTGGTTATTGGGCCGCAGTAAATGGGCTGAGGGCTACAGACTATTGGTTGCGGATCGTACCCTACCCGAATCCGATGGATCCTTTCTTCTTCGCCCGACTTCTGCATTTTTTCGAATCCATTCCTCTCTCCTCTGTTCATCATTTTCAACCCCTTTTCTCGTCCTTTTTCTTCCTCTACTTCTCTATCAGCCTCTCTTCTTCCCTTCCCAGATACCAACGACGATGTACGTAAGAGGGACGCAAAATGTACCTTAGATGAACGTACAGTGATGGCGTGAATTGAGCGTTTCGACGTCGAGTTTGGTCGTTTTGGGTCTGGCCGGAAAACTTTGGTTTTTCTCTCTCTAACTTATGTTTCTCTACCTTTTTCCTTTCTCTGACGTTTTTCTTGCAGGCGTCTGTGGATGCGAGAATTTCGCCGGTCTTCTCGTGTTTCCCCACCACTACCCTGCAATTTTTTTTTTTTTTTTTTTTATAACTTGCGGTTATTAAAAATTCCATTTTGAGAAGTCGTCAAAAACTCTCTATGTTGTTAATATAATTTTTAATAGGAATGATTTATAGTTTATGGAACCATAAATAAAATATTTTTTTACAAACTTCAGAAATTTTAAAAAATTAAAATGTCATGACATAAATGTAATTTCGATCTTTTCCTTAAAAAGGAAAGTATGGTCATTATATAAATACATTAATTAATAAAAAAATCGGTTTCATAAAAGCATGCTTTTTTGAAAACAACAAAATCACACATTGGGGAATGCAAAGTCAAGACTAGGGGAGAAATCATATAGCTTTCATGTGTCAAGGTCGAGCTTGTCTAAGATGTGTTGTCTATGGCTACTTGTCGGGCGTCTCGATCACGTTTGCCAAGGTTTTTACCCAGGGCCGTATACTCGTTCCAACTCCATTTACTTACTTTCATATTAGTTAACTCTATTCTTGTTAGGTTAATAAAAGGCTAAAAAAAATCAAATTAAAAATATATAAAGTGTATCATTGTTTACCAAAATCATGTTTACGTTTTATAGGACTAAAATGTCCCAAAATGTACTTTAGAGTTTAGAGGATACTACTAGTTGTCAATTCTTCCTACCCATGTTGAAGTCATTGCTTTTTGGTTTTTAGTATGTAATATTGTTTTCTTTCAAATTTTTTTCAATTCATTTCCTAGCTCACATTGTATGAATGTAATACCCTAAATAAAAGAAAGAAAGAAAATAAAATAAAATACATTTTAAGAAAATAAAATAAAATACATTTTATTCTTAAAACAACCATTCGACAACTTTCTCTCGGGTAACCCTCAAACCCTTCCCCAAGATGTTTCACTCCTAACCAACCCTCACTCTCTCAACTCCCTATTTTTTCCTCACATCTTATCAATTGTAAAGCAACCCTATAGAAATTGAGTTCTAATTAACAAAGGAAGGATTATCTTTTAGAAGAGACCGTCATAGGTGAAGCACCTCAATATAAGTAAAAAAGAATTTGAGGGACGAAGGAAAACCTGTTCGAAATTAGATAGAAATTTTGGCTAAAGCCAACTAAGTGACCTTACTATCGGTTTGGTCGAAAGACTTGTCTTATGTATAACGACAATTGCCTAGTGGCCCTTCCACGTGCCATTTATGCTTTATGTTATATGAGGAAGTGATGATATATATGATGAAGTGATGACGTTATATGATGATGACATGATGCTATATGATGACGTAATTGTTGGGATATGGAGCATGATGCCTAGATATGGTAGAGATATACTTGGAAAATATTTGGTAAAGATCTGATAAAGATATACTCTAGGTAGATATTTGGTAAAGATTTGATAGAGATATATTTGGTAGATTATTATTATTATTATTATTTTTTCAGGTTTAAATCTTTAGAAGTTATATTTAGTAAATTAAAACCATATATATTCCCATTAGTCCGTGCTTACAAAATGTATTTTTTTTTTATAATCTCTTATTCTCTGTTGTTGTTGCACATATTTGAAGTCATCAATAAAACTTTGAGCCAATATTTCTACTGGAATTTTCTCTCTCCTATTCTTTGTATTCATCCTGATCAAGTGTGTGCGTTGTTGAGCGATCCTAACAATTGGTATCAGAGCGAGACAATTCACCATGATCTGTGAAGATGGAAAGTTCAAAGATTGGAATTGAAAAGTTTGATGGATCTGATTTTAGTTTTTGGAAGATACAGATTGAAGACTGTTTGTACCAGAAAGGTCTTCACGAACCTTTGTTGGGGGTGAAGCTGAATACTATGACCACGGAGCAGTGAAAGCTCAAGGATCATCAGACTTTAGGGTTGATCCAATTGACACTGTCCAGAAACGTGGCATTCAATATCATCAAGGAGAAGACAACGTCAGATCTGTTGAAGACATTGTCGAATATGTACGAGAAACCGTCAGCTATGAACAAGATGTATTTGATGCAGAGGCTGTTCAATCTACAAAAGTCTGAAGGTGGATCTGTTGCTGATCATATAAATGAATTCAATATGATTGTAAGTCAACTAAGTTTAGTGGAAATTAATTTCGAGGATGAAATTAAAGCATTGATGTTGGTGTCATCTTTACCTGAGTCATGGAATACTATTGTTGCCGCAATCAGTAGTTCACCAGGATCTGATAAACTGAAGTTTGATGAAATTCGAGATGTAGTTAGCGAAAGTATTCGCAAACTGGAAATCGGAGATTCATCAGACAATGCTCTCAATGTTGATCGAAGGGGAAAAAGTAAATCAAATGGCCCAAACGATGGGCGATCAAAATTAAATAACTAAGGAAAATCTCCAAACAAATCAAACGTAAGGTGTTGGAGTTGTGGAGGAAAATGTCATTTTCGGGAAGATTGTACAAAACCAAAGAGGAAGCAGAATCACAACTCAGAAGATGATGATTCTATACAGCAGAAGACATTGGGGATTCTCTAATTCTCAGCGTGAATAGTCCGATTGTATCATGAATTTTGGATTCAGGTGCATCTTTTCATTCATCTCCAATAAAAAGTTTTTTAGAAATTTCAAGTGTGGAAATTTCGAGAAGGTGTATCTTGCCGATAACAAAGATTTGAAGATTGAAGAAAAGTGGATGTTTGCATAAAAACTTTGACAGAAAATTAATGGACATTAAAGGATGTCAGATACCTTCCTAGTCTTAAGAAGAACCTGATCTTTATTGGTCAGTTGGATAGCATAGGTTAATGCAACAAAGTTTGGGAAGAATTCGTGGAAGATTGTGAAGGGTGGTGCTATGGTGGTAGCACGTGACACAAAATTTGGAACCTTGTACACCACTGTAGGGTGTATGAATATGGCTGTTGTTGCTGAGAGTGCTTCAAATTCAAGTCTATGACATAATAGACTTGAACATATGAGCGTTAAAGGAATGAAGATGCTGGCTGCAGAAGGAGTTTTGTAAGATTTGAAATTTGTTGATATGAGTCCTTGTGAGAACTGCGTTATGGGCAAATAGAAACGAGTTAGTTTCACCAAGACTGCTAGAGAATTGAAGAAATGTACCGGGACAACGAAGCTAGTGAGAGTTGAGGTTGAGTTGCTAAAAGATTCACCTAGTGATGTTGTAGCAGATACTCAAGAAACTCTTGAGACTGTTGCTGAGGAACTAGAGGTGAAGCAAGTGGGAATTGAGGTTGAGTTGCTAAAAGATTCACATAGTGATGATGTAGCAGTGTAAGACCCGAGCCCCGATGGAAAGTTTAAAATCTAATTTTCCTTTTATGTCGAACTTCTAAGATTTTATTGAGGGTCTTAGAGACCAAATTTGGAGAGAAATATGCTTGAAAATAAAGAGGAACTTATGAAAAATATAATAGAAAAATGATAGAAAATTAGAAATATGGTCAAAGTCAGCGGAAGTTAATTTGATAATTATACCCTCCTCCTCATTAAACACCTGAAATTGAGGTTAGTGACATAGGATTAAAAGTAAAAGGAGGAAAAGAGGGGAAAAGAAAAGAATAGAAGAGGAAAGAGAGAGAGGAAGAAAGTTATAGAGAGAGAGAGAAAGGGAGGTAACCGCCGCTCCGGCCACGAGGAGTTTGGTTCCAATCGAGCCTTCTTCATGAAATCTTCACATAACTTAGAGGAGAACATTCTTGACTTTTAAGGTAAAGTTCTTGAATCTAGATTCTCGGATTTTCTTCCGATCTGTGAGATATAGTAAGAGTTAGAATCTGAAATTTGAGTATGTTAATCTAGGGAGGATTACGCTCAAATCCTGTGAAGGAAGTTGTAGTTGATTCGGATTGGAAGTAGGAGTTCTGACATTCGTCAAAGGAGGTAGGTATTGATGTTTCTTGCCATATTTGGATTAAGATAATTATCTCTATGGTTAGAAATAAATTACAAGAAAAATACCTAATCATGAATGTATATGCAATCTACAAATATCAGGAAGGAACCGTGTTAATCCGATATATGTATATGCAATCTACAACATAATTCATCTAAAGTTTATGGCTCAAGCACTTCATTGAAATGAGAATGAGAATGACATGTAAGCATGAAAACGTGGCGCGGGGTTATGCTCATTAAATGATGATTGTAGGACTAGTGGGACCTCATGCATATTGTGTGTTCATGCATTTGGGGGGATACCCCTATCCCATCACGAGGGTACGGACGCGTACATCCAAATGGCAGGACAACGATCGTTATGCTCCGCATAGCGCTGCCGTGACGGTTTTAGTTTTAACGAGTCCCGGTGGGCCCCCAGGGCATGCCCACCGGCTAGGGACAGTGGCCCAGCGGTGTGCGAACTAGCTGGTGAGCCCATACTCGCACGTATGGGCTGCGTGTAGAGTATATGGTACATGTCCACGATTACCTGTTAGGATTACACCGTTGGGAAAACGAAATGAAACGAAACGAAACGAAAAAGAAACGGAACGAAACGAAAGATAGGTCCCATCATTTTATTGCATGTGATTGTTGCATTTAACCCAATAGTGGGGTCACTTACTGAGTATTTCTTTAAATACTCAGGCCATGTGCTACTACATTTTTCAGGTTAAGGCAAGGCATTCCTGTACGGCTGACGACGGCATCGCAACTCGAGATCATGGCACATGCATAGGCTAGTGGTATTTATTTTCCTAGACTTAGGATAGAATAGGATGTTTTAAACTTAAACGCTTATTTATTTTATTTCGGGTCTTTTATTGTGTCGTTTTAAAGATGTTTTCGAAACACGTAAGTCCATGGCTGTGTTTTTAAGTTAAAGGTTATGTTTTATGGAATTTAAATGAAGTCTTCCGCATTCAATGTTTATGGTATGGATACAGTAGCGACCTTAAATTAAGTGGAAAATTTCGGGTCGTTACAGTTGGTATCAGAGCTCTAGGTTATAGATCTTGTAGACTAGCCTACGATGTAGGCTTGGCATGTTCCATGGTCCCACCGTCGGTGCCCCGTCTCCGTCAGGTATGTCTTGCGTAAGATAAGAACATGAAATGTCGTTGATTGTGTATGTTGTTATTGTTTGGTCATTATAAAATATAACTCATAATTGGACTTTACTCTATTGATTGTAATATTATTTACTGCATTCATGTTAGCTTAATTCTATATTTATTATAATTTAGAATACGTTATGTTTTACCTTGCATGGAATGTGAATGTAAATTGTTGTATTGATGAGTTATGTTTTACCTTTAATGGAATGTGAATGTAAATTGTTGT
>NW_019268570.1:775014-776679 GCF_002738365.1 Cucurbita moschata
CCGCCGCTCCGGCCACGAGGAGTTTGGTTCCAATCGAGCCTTCTTCATGAAATCTTCACATAACTTAGAGGAGAACATTCTTGACTTTTAAGGTAAAGTTCTTGAATCTAGATTCTCGGATTTTCTTCCGATCTGTGAGATATAGTAAGAGTTAGAATCTGAAATTTGAGTATGTTAATCTAGGGAGGATTACGCTCAAATCCTGTGAAGGAAGTTGTAGTTGATTCGGATTGGAAGTAGGAGTTCTGACATTCGTCAAAGGAGGTAGGTATTGATGTTTCTTGCCATATTTGGATTAAGATAATTATCTCTATGGTTAGAAATAAATTACAAGAAAAATACCTAATCATGAATGTATATGCAATCTACAAATATCAGGAAGGAACCGTGTTAATCCGATATATGTATATGCAATCTACAACATAATTCATCTAAAGTTTATGGCTCAAGCACTTCATTGAAATGAGAATGAGAATGACATGTAAGCATGAAAACGTGGCGCGGGGTTATGCTCATTAAATGATGATTGTAGGACTAGTGGGACCTCATGCATATTGTGTGTTCATGCATTTGGGGGGATACCCCTATCCCATCACGAGGGTACGGACGCGTACATCCAAATGGCAGGACAACGATCGTTATGCTCCGCATAGCGCTGCCGTGACGGTTTTAGTTTTAACGAGTCCCGGTGGGCCCCCAGGGCATGCCCACCGGCTAGGGACAGTGGCCCAGCGGTGTGCGAACTAGCTGGTGAGCCCATACTCGCACGTATGGGCTGCGTGTAGAGTATATGGTACATGTCCACGATTACCTGTTAGGATTACACCGTTGGGAAAACGAAATGAAACGAAACGAAACGAAAAAGAAACGGAACGAAACGAAAGATAGGTCCCATCATTTTATTGCATGTGATTGTTGCATTTAACCCAATAGTGGGGTCACTTACTGAGTATTTCTTTAAATACTCAGGCCATGTGCTACTACATTTTTCAGGTTAAGGCAAGGCATTCCTGTACGGCTGACGACGGCATCGCAACTCGAGATCATGGCACATGCATAGGCTAGTGGTATTTATTTTCCTAGACTTAGGATAGAATAGGATGTTTTAAACTTAAACGCTTATTTATTTTATTTCGGGTCTTTTATTGTGTCGTTTTAAAGATGTTTTCGAAACACGTAAGTCCATGGCTGTGTTTTTAAGTTAAAGGTTATGTTTTATGGAATTTAAATGAAGTCTTCCGCATTCAATGTTTATGGTATGGATACAGTAGCGACCTTAAATTAAGTGGAAAATTTCGGGTCGTTACAGTTGGTATCAGAGCTCTAGGTTATAGATCTTGTAGACTAGCCTACGATGTAGGCTTGGCATGTTCCATGGTCCCACCGTCGGTGCCCCGTCTCCGTCAGGTATGTCTTGCGTAAGATAAGAACATGAAATGTCGTTGATTGTGTATGTTGTTATTGTTTGGTCATTATAAAATATAACTCATAATTGGACTTTACTCTATTGATTGTAATATTATTTACTGCATTCATGTTAGCTTAATTCTATATTTATTATAATTTAGAATACGTTATGTTTTACCTTGCATGGAATGTGAATGTAAATTGTTGTATTGATGAGTTATGTTTTACCTTTAATGGAATGTGAATGTAAATTGTTGT
>NW_019268570.1:777102-780057 GCF_002738365.1 Cucurbita moschata
TGGAATGTGAATGTAAATTGTTGTATTGATGAGTTATGTTTTACCTTTAATGGAATGTGAATGTAAATTGTTGTATTGATGATGTTTAGATTTACTGAGATTGTTGGTGTGAATTAGTAGCTATAGTTTTAGTAAGCTATTAAATGTTAGGGTTGCTACGAAAATGACTTTGCTAAGCAAGATCATATATTTTAGTTAGACGTCTTGAACATAAATAAACTATACAGTCTTATGATCATAGAGATGGGGAGAACTGTACCAATGTATACGGAAGAGCAAGTAGTTTTAGATGAAATAAAATGACCTAAGAAACTTGATATAGATGTCAATGTCCTATAGTATACGATAGATATTAAAAGTGGTAGTGTCTGAAAGAAAACTTTATAACTTTGAAGTATGTAAAGATGAAATTAAAGTACCTGTAAACAAAAAAAAAATTGAGTTAAAGACCATAAAAGTTTAAAACATGTATACTTAAATTAATTGGTGAATGACATAAGTGTCGTTAATGGAAGATGAGCTTTGTTAGTACTGAGATGTAGAAAACTTTCCTAGCTTAACAAGGCTTGAAAACTATATAAAATAATAATAATAATAATAAAGGAAAAAAAATAATAATAATACAACCGCAATTATGGAAGTTGTGAGATGATTTAAAAGTATCGTGCCACAATTTGGATGAGGTATTACGATCATGGTCAAAATTTTAGAGGTATATGGAGAGGGACTACGGTATAAGATTGTCAAGGTACCTTAAATTTAAGAAACCATGATTTAAGATGAACTTGAGCGGGAGACACACGAGGATTAGAGTGGGACATTGTCTCTAAATCAACTGGAAGTTTTGTAGTAATCCTCCTTAAGGTATACGAATGCATTCAGGAAGCTCAACATAAATAAATTGTTTTAGAAAATTACCAATCAATTTTTCCTAGCAATGTCAACCTGGTTAAAAGGTATTACTATAGTTAAAGTTTCAAAGCTGTCATTTTATGTTTGATTTTCAAGTATCCCAAGTTTTATGGCATGTGAGGATATCACCATGCTTATATAATAGCAATTTTTATAAGAGAATTTTGTTAAGCCCATTCTTCATAGTACAAGGCATTGAAAGGGTTGTGATGTCATTCCGTTATGGTTATAGGAGCATTAGTTTTGGGTTGTACTAGATAAGGTATACCAAGAGAAAAGTCCATTTGACAATGTTTCCAATGAAAGTTTCCAAATCCTCAAACTCTAGCTTGACCACAAACCAAATACATGAAGTCGTTCGTAGATCTATGTGATTTACCAGTGCATTCAATTTGCATTGGGATAGGGTGGAGTTCTTAACCAGTTTCATGTCATGATTTTGACTCCAAAAATTTACTAGAGTTGGGTAGGTAGCCAAAAGAGAAGAAGTATTACAAATTTCTTGATTTTGTATGGGAAAATAGGCAAATTTGTATATGGAATTCATCTACAAAGATGAGACATTAATGATGAACCAAATCAAGTGGACACAAACAATAATGAGTAAAGGAAAACAATTCTTTCTTTCTTTTTAATTATTAAAAATATAGAGAACGAACAATTTTAATTGGAAACATTCCTCTAATGAATTCCCGGGGAACTCCTATAGTAAATGGACTATATAGAATTGTGATCAGTCAAATATTGCAAAGCCCTGGTATCTATTACCGGTCAGAATTGGACTGTAACGAAATTTCTGTCTACACCAGCACCGTAATATCTTATTGGGGAGGAAGATAAGAATTAGAGATAGATCGAGAAGCAAAGATATGAGCGCGTGTGAGTAGGAAACAAAAAATATCTATCCTAGTTCTACCATCAGCTATGGGTTCAAATCTTAAGAGAAATTCTCGAGAATGTTTCTAACCCGAAATTTTTCTTTGTATTTCTTTAATGATAAGGAGAGAGAAAAAAAAATTGGATCAAAAGAAAATGCCATTTTAGATATTTAAAAATGAGATTTTGAGAATGTATGGACAGAAAGGTCCATGAGTGAACCTTTAGCTAAGTTTAGAGAATTTGATTTGGAGAACAATGTAAAGCAGAAACTAGTAGAACTATTGATCGAGTAGATTGAAAACAAAAGTGAGAGACTATTCAGATTAAGTAAGTTTGTCAACCTTATTGTACACGCGAACATTTATTTCAATGAAGTGCTTGAGCCATAAACCTTAGATGAATTATGTTGTCCATGAAATTTTAGAAGAAGACTCAATATGGCAGGATAAAATTATGTACGAAATTTGGTGACCATTAGGTTATGATAACGGGCTAAACCAAATGTAGGTGTAAAATGACTGAAATACCCTATAATTACGTACCACTAGTTTATGACTAAAGTAACCTCTAAATGACATGCAATTTGATGATGAGCCTTATATCATGTTGTAAAGGGATTACACAAAGTTACAAGGCCATTGGAATATGTTGAAGAATAAAACCAAGATTTGGGGGTAAATGACCAAAAGACCCTTTTGGAGTATGAATTAAGATTTAAAAAACTTAACTATCTGACAAGACACCTTATAAGGATTCAAAGATTTTATGAATACAAAGTGATAGACTTATGAAAGTTTTATGCATGCAAATAAATGTTATGACTCATACGAATTAGGGTATACTTGTTAAGAATTTTTACTTAGTGGAACTTGAAGACTTAACAAAGAACTCTTAGAATAAGGACGTGAGTTATTCCAAGATTAAAACACTTTCGAGGACGAAAGTTTCTTTTAGAGGGATATAATGTAATAGCCTAAAAATAAATAAAGAAATAAACGAATAAAAATAATTATAAAAATAGTTAAAATTATAATAATAAATTAATTAAAAAATAAATAAATAAAAAAAACCTTTCCCCCACTTCTCTCCACTAACCTCTCATCCCTTCCCACAATTATCTCTCTTCAACCAGCAAGTTTGCAAAAAAAAAAAAAAAAAAAAAAA
>NW_019268570.1:780230-780449 GCF_002738365.1 Cucurbita moschata
CAGAGTGTAAATACAGTGAGAGATAATTAAAAGAAAAAAACACAGTAAGAGACAGAGAGGGAAGACTGTGAATATAATTGAAACAGATAGGAATTAAAAATCACAAACTAAATATAGGGGAAAAAAAAGGTAAACACAGAGTGTAAATACAGTGAGAGATAATTAAAAGAAAAAAACACAGTAAGAGACAGAGAGGGAAGACTGTGAATATAATTGAAA
>NW_019268570.1:780867-807495 GCF_002738365.1 Cucurbita moschata
GAATCGAACTTGAATTAAAGATATATTCGTGACAACGACTTAAGCTGGCCAGGTAAGTGACCTTACTATCGGCATGGTTATATTTGATGTTGACACGTGCTCTGTGGTTCGGCACGCGTCATATATATTGATATGTGTGAATTGTCTGTGGATCGATATGCTTCCTATATGTTATGTTATGCTATATAATATGTGGATTGTATGATAATAATTATGGCACGATGTGCTCTAGGAGATGTTTGAGATAGGATACGAGAAAGATGCACAAAACAAAATGTAACGATAGGAGTAAGATACGTTCACGAAACGTTAGGTTAGGTTACATACCGGAGTGCTATGGATAGGAGAGATTGATGAAAGAATACGGTTAGGTTATGGGTAGAAAGGGATAGGTTTGTGATAGATTGATAGAACGATGGCGTTAGGATACGTTCTGGTGATGATATGACTAAGGTACGTCACGTAATGATATGTCTGTGATAGGTATAAGAACGTTAAGGCTATGGTAAGTTAGAGAACGATATGACTATGAAGTGTTTACGTTATGACTTTTATGATATGATCCATTGTATGCTAGATTATTGTGCTTAAGTACGAAATCATGTGAACGTGAATGTATGTTATTTATGCTGCTTAGTTGATGTGATATGAATGCATGTGACGATGTGTGGCCCTTGTACGATTATGGCTTGTTGTATGGGTATTGGAATGTAACTGAATGAATTGTATGACATGAAATACGGTAAATTGCACGATACATAACCCCGCTAGAAATATGTATGATACGTAACGAAATGAGAATGAGAATGACATGTAAGCATGAAAACGTGGCGCGGGGTTATGCTCATTAAATGATGATTGTAGAACTAGTGGGACCTCATGCATATTGTGTGTTCATGCATTTGGGGGGATACCCCTATCCCATCACGAGGGTACGGACGCGTACATCCAAATGGCAGGACAACGATCGTTATGCTCCGCATAGCGCTGCCGTGACGGTTTTAGTTTTAACGAGTCCCGGTGGGCCCCCAGAGCATGCCCACCGGCTAGGGACAGTGGCCCAGCGGTGTGCGAACTAGCTGGTGAGCCCATACTCGCACGTATGGGCTGCGTGTAGAGTATATGATACATGTCCACGATTACCTGTTAGGATTACACCGTTGGGAAAACGAAATGAAACGAAACGAAACGAAAAAGAAACGGAACGAAACGAAACGAAACGAAAGATAGGTCCCATCATTTTATTGCATGTGATTGTTGCATTTAACCCAATAGTGGGGTCACTTACTGAGTATTTTTTTAAATACTCAGGCCATGTGCTACTACATTTTTCAGGTTAAGGCAAGGCATTCCTGTACGGCTGACGACGGCATCGCAACTCGAGATCATGGCACATGCATAGGCTAGTGGTATTTATTTTCCTAGACTTAGGATAGAATAGGATGTTTTAAACTTAAACGCTTATTTATTTTATTTCGGGTCTTTTGTTGTGTCGTTTTAAAGATGTTTTCGAAACACATAAGTCCATGGCTGTCTGTTTAAGTTAAAGGTTATGTTTTATGGAATTTAAATGAAGTCTTCCGCCTTCAATGTATATGGTATGGATACAGTAGCGACCTTAAATTAAGTGGAAAATTTTGTGTCGTTACAACCCACCTTCACATTTACATTAGAAACACTTCAATCCTTCATGAGGATGACCATGGAAACGCAAACTAATCAACTTGTTCAAGCTATCACCGCTAATCAAGTAGTGCAAATGTCAAGGAACCTCCTTGGAACTACTGATGAATCCAAGTACCTCAGGGGCTTTCAAAAGTATAATCCGTCTTCGTTTGATGGAGGAAATGTAGATCCTGTTGCAGCCGAAGCATGGCTGGAGGCCATAGAAAAGAGCTTCCAATACATGAACTGTCCTGAGGCCTACCGAGTCCACTATGCCACATACATGCTTCAGGAAGAACCACATTTTTTTGTGGAAATCGACCTCCAAAACTGTTCCCACTGAGGACGGGATAGTCACCTGGTCAAGATTTCAGGAGGCATTTTTCGAGAAATACTACCCAGCGGTGACAATGTTTAAGAACCAAGAGGCTTTCATAGGCCTTAAACAAGGAGAGAAGACCATGGAAGAATACGACCTGGAATTTACAAAACTGTCACGGTTTGCTCTTGAACTGGTTGATACGGAGAAGAAGAGGACACTTCGCTTCATCATGGCTAAGGGAAGATATTCAAAGATCTGTTGCAGCGCATGCATCAGTCGCCACTATACTGGACATTCATAGGCGCTAGAATAAGAATAACGAGAACACTTTGGTAGGACACAGGAGGCTCCTAGATAGGTACTAAAGGACCAACCTTAGGTCAAAAAGGAGGAGCAACTGCAATCCCAAAGGACCGGCCTCAATGCCCTAAGTGCTACAAACACCATGAAGGTGAGTTTCTAATTGGGACCAATGTCTGCTTCAATTGGGGAAAGGGAGGACATCGTATTCCGGAGTGCCCACATTGCAAGGATAAAGAGAATAAGCAAAGTAACAAGGTCCAAGAAAGATTCCAACCTTAAGCCTCAAGTCAGTTCCAGCAAGGCAAGGGAGCACCACCACACGCTAGAGCTATGGTGCACGCCACCATAGCAAAGAGAGTGGCGGACCCCGACCAATAGTAATAGATACCCTTCCTATCCTTGGCTACCTTGCTCATGTACCGTTCGACTCTGGTTCCACCCACTCGTTCATAGCAGAAGAATTCGTTAGACAAGTGAAATCGAAACTAGAATCCCTAGAAATATCCTTCACTATTTCCACGCCTGCCAGAATATACCTCCCTAGCCACACAAAAAGTGAAGGGGGAGAGATTTTAGTATCTACCAAATGCCTAGAGGTAACATTGAAAGTCTTAGACATGACAGACTTTGATGTTATTTTGGGGATGGGCGAGCTAGCAAACAATTATGTCATCGATTGTTGAGCGAAGGAAGTATTACTCAGACACCATCAAACAAGAGTTTTAAGTACATGGGGGAAAGTTCTAGAGAAGCCCCCAAGGTTAATCTCGACCATGAAAGCAAGAAAGCTAATTAAGCATGGGGGATGAGCATTCCTAGCCAGCATCACTGAAACCAATAAGGTAAACGTTGATATATCCTCCGTACCAGTAGTAAAGGATTTTTAGGACGTCTTTCCGAAGGAACTTCTAGGCCTACCCCCAGTTAGAGAGGTAGACTTTGGAATTGAATTGGAACCAAGAACTTGACTAATATCCAAAGCTCCTTATAGGATGACCCCAGCCGAACTAAAGGAACTCAAGGAACAACTACAGGAGCAATTGGACAAAGGATTCATAAGACCAAGTGTCTCACCATGGGGAGCTCCAGTATTGTTCGTCAAAAAGAAACACGGGTCTTTAAGATTGTATATTAACGATAAAGAACAAATACCCACTCCCAAGGATCGACGATCTCTTCGATCAACTCCAAGGGGCTTTAGTATTTTCCAAAGTAGACTTAAGGTCTGGATATCACTAGCTAAAAATCAAAGAGGAAGACATACCCAAGAAAGCCTTCAAAACCAGGTATGCTCACTACGACTTCACGATGATGTCTTTCTAGTTAACTAAGGCCCCTACAGCCTTCATGGGTCTGATGAATCGGGTATTCAAAAACTTTCTTGACACATTCGTAATTATTTTCATAGATGATATTCTTATCTACTCTAAGACCAAGGAAGCGCATGAGTCCCACCTCTGGATGTTGCTGACAAGGTTACGAACTCACCAGTTACACGCTAAGTTTTCTGAGTGTGAATTTTGTCTCTCACAGGTGACCTTCATTGAACATGTCCTAACAAAGGAAGGAATATGAAGCAGTACTGAAATGGCTCTGACCTAACACAATCACAGAAGTCAGAAGTTTCCTTAGGCTGGTAGGATATTACACGAGATTTATAAAAGACTTCTCCAAAATATGAGCACCTTTAATACAACTATTAAAAAGTGTAAGATATTAATTTGGACATCAGCATGCGAAAAGAGCTTCGTAGATCTCAAGGATAAGTTGGTGTCAACTCCAGTCTTGGCACTGCCAGACAACTCGGGAAATTTCATCCTTTACAGTGACACTTCAGGGAGAGGGTTGGGATGAATGTTAATGCAGAACGGACAAGTGATAGCATATGCCTCTCGCCAACTAAAAGACTACGAACACAATTGTCCCACTCACGACCTAAAGTTAGCAGCCATAGTATTTTCCCTCAAGATGTGGCGACACCACTTATATGGGGAAAGATAAAGTGTATACAGACCACAAGAACCTAAAGTACCTGTTCACGCAAAAGGAGCTCAACATGAAACAAAGGAGGTGGTTAGAACTCATGAAGGATTATGGTATAAAGATTCTATACCACTCAGGAAAGGCCAATGTCGTAGCTGATGCCTTAAACCGAAAGACAACTCACTCCTTAGCCCTATCACAAGACAAAAGAAACTCCACGAGGAGATGATTGAGGCTGGCATCGAAGTCTTATTCAAAGGATTAACTGCAAGATTTTCTCAGCTAACAGTCCAACCTACAATAAGGAGTATTATCATCAACACTTAAGAAAAGGACCCTTACCTTAGAAAAATCTTGCAACAATGAGACGTTGACCACCTAGAAGGACTCTCCATGTCTACCGATAAGGATCTCTTATGGAGAGGGTGGTCATGCGTACCTAAAGATGAGAGACTAATAAAGGAGCTACTTATAGAAGCTCACGACTCACCATTCGCCATCCACCCTAAAAGCACAAAGATGTACCAAAACTTATAGATCTGCTACTGGTGGCGAGGAATGAAATGGGACATAAGAGAGTACGTGAGCCGATACTTAACCTGACAACAAATCAAAGCACCCAGACAACATCCACCAAGGCCCCTACAACCCCTAAGTGTTCCCCAATGGAAGTGAGAGGACATCACTGTGGATTTTGTCACAGGATTACCTAGACCAAGAAGGGTTTCACCGTTATATGGGTCATCGTTGATAGATTAACCAAGTTCGCCCATTTCATCCCAGGGAAGACTACCTACACGATGGATAAGTGGGTCGAACTCTATATGTAGCAAATAGTATGGTTACATAGTATTCCAGTGTCAATAGTATCAGATCGAGATGCTAGGTTTACATCTCGCTTCTGAAAAAGTCTCCGAAAGGCACTAGGCACGTAGCTAAAATATAGTACAGCCTTCCACCCACAAACAAATGGTCAGACAGAAAGACTTAACCAAATATTGGAAGACATGCTAAGGGCATGTGTAATGGACTTCGCGAAAAGTTTGGATGAGTATCTGCACCTCATGGAATTCGTTTATAATAAAAATTACCAAGTCACCATACGAGGCACTCTATGGGCGAAGGTGTCGATCTCCCGTCTTTTGGGAAGAAGTGGGAAAAAGACAACTATTGGGGCCAGAACTAATACAAATCACAAAAGATCAAAGTTAGAATACCAACTACATAAAGCCGAGGCGAGAGGCTTGAATAAAGAAGACGTATGAGAAAGGGAAGGGAAGGTCGAGAGAGGGAAGTTCTTGTTAGTTAGAATAGTGAGATATCTTTGAGTGTGAGTGTTTATAACGGCATGTAGGGTATCGTTTTATGTCTTTTGGCTGGACTTAGGACGCAAAGCCTTGGAATATGAGGTGGAAGAACATGTATTCAAATTTTTACCAAAGTTCCAAGATTTTTAACAAGTAAGATTTTCAAGATGTTCAAGCAGGAAAAAAGGGTCAAGAAAGGGTAGAGAAATTTTGGGAAAATTATTTTTCAAGAAAAATAATATTTAAATAAAAGATAGAGAATTACCAAAATTTTCTTGAAAGAATGGATAATTACATAATTGGGGAAGATCTAGAACACTCACAATTCATCACATCCAATGGCTAGAATTTAAAACCAAGGTCGGTAAAGTCCTGATTGGAGCAGATAATTCTGGTGAATGATTCAGAAAAATCAAGGATAAAATTGTGATGATTTTAGACGTTTCAATGGCGGTGGATCATTCATCTACAAATTATGAAGTGGGGGCAACTAATATGAGCTCAATAGAGACCTGAATCGAGTGTTAAGAGTGTTTAGATTTTGTGTATAGTGTTCTTGGAATTACTCTAAATTCAGAAGTTATAGAACCATCTTTCTCCTTCAAACTTATTCCTACACATTCTAAAGAGGATTACTTGGATGTTTGGTGAAGGAAGGAAGCTTAGATGTTTGGTCAAGTTTTATGAAGGAATCGAGATGAGAAATGCTTTGGAATGGGCTAGCGGATTCCATTTTCAAATGAAGGAGCAATGTCACGCAACATCTTCTTCCCCTGCGGGAGGAAGAAGATGATGACGTGACCGGTTCAATTGAACATGCCACATCAACCCTAAAATTAAACCCTTTAGTTTTTCATCAAATTAAATCTCTTTCTGACTATTTCTCCAAATATTCTTAATGATTTCAGAAACTTGACTCATTAAGGAAGCTACTATAGAAAATTTGGAGGAAAACTAGTAACGAAAGCTCAAGAAACAGGATCCCGAACACCGGACAAGAGGTAAGTTACCACCTTGGAATTTTCTCAAGAAATGCTTGTAGGAATCACTTGGATTTCTATTTTAACCCTAAAACAAGTATGAATTAAGGTTATATGAAAGAAAAATCCAAAGAACCGTGAGTTAGGACCCCGAACCAGTCAAATTGCTTGGAATTTAGGTAATGTTCAAATAATCTGCTAAATGAACCCCGCTGCTTATGAAATTTTGATGTTGTTCATATTATGATATGTTGAGATTATGTATAAAATTTGGTGGTCATTAGATAAGGTTAAGTAGGAGAATCAAGTAACGGTGAAAAATGACCATAAGCCCCTAAGGAAGACTACTTACGGTTCAAGCCCCAAACGACCTCCAAATGTTATGAAATGTTGCATGAATTCTTATCTCAGGAGGTTGTATAAGGTAGTGAAGTTTGGGAGTCATTGGAAAACATTAGGTAGTGAAACCAAGACATGGGAAAAAAAAAACGTTCATCACGATCCATACGACATTACCTCCTAGGATGGCTAATGAGGTATCCATGAAATGAGAGATTCCCCACATGTACCCTTAGTCACTATTAAGATTCTACGTGCACAAGATTTCATTGGGCTATTCCTAAGAAGAACTTTTAAGTTCCAAGCTCAACCCAAGACATTATGCAGAAAACCTAGGATCACCAAGAATTCAAGAAAAACGCCTAGGTTAATACAAATAACATGTTTAACAAGTTGCTAGGATCCATGCCCAAAGTAACCATTATCTCCCATCACGAGGTGTACCACGAGACACTTATTCCTCTTTAGGTAGGATGCCCTGCTATATGTACCATGAGCAGAATACCATGATGAACCTATTATTTCCCTCACCTAAATGAGATGTCTTGCATCACGATTTGCCCGCAGGATGCCACCGTTATGTCAACACCACCTATGCACTCATGGGGAGAAAACTAAGGTTACTTATAAATAAATAAATAAATAAATAAAAGACTTCCAAGGCTAAAATAAGTGGCATGATAGAATAATCCCCTAAAGTTTAGTTCTGGAAAACCTAACAAGAAGTTGTATCATAGCTGAAGGTCATGATTAAGAGCCTACAAGTAAGTTACTTACTGAGTTTTACTCGCACCATGTTTAACATTTATTTTTTCAGGTAATTTGGAGCTGGCCGTAGATAGGAGCGGACGTTGGAGTGAGGGTCATGGATCAACCTCGTCTTTAACTTACTATATTTTGTGTTAACTTTTTGTGTCCGCTCCCTATTTTTTGTTTTTGAACTAGCCTATATGTTCACTACCTTATTATCTAAATAGTATGTATGTAAAGTTTTTAATTGAAAAAAAAAAAAAAGAAAAGAAAAGATCAGGTCTTTACCTCTATTAACAAGAACACCAACCAAATGTTATATTCCCATCCAATCTTTGTAACTGAATTCAATTGCACAAAAAGACTAGTTGTGCTTTGGAACATTTTTGGTACTATAGTTTATATTTCATTAAAGTTTCCATAGCCATTAAACAACAACTTTACCGCCTCTTATTATTATTACTCTTATGAAACCATTGTTAGAGAAAAGAATTGAGTGTAACTCCACGTGGAATCGATCATTTACTTATTACTTTTGATAGCGTATACTTGCACTTATGAATTTTTATACCATTTTCTAGATACCTTCACAAATGATCAAACATGCTGCCACACCGGGCTAGGGTGCACAACCACGTGTGAGTACAAATGCAACTAAGGGGAGGAAACACACATTGTACTTATGATATGTGGCAGTAGCAGATTGGTTCATTCAACTCCCAAGACATACGATTGAATCCAAAGGTGCGAGGTTCCCTTCGAATTATGTTGTCGTGACATACGGCGCACTTGGAGTGGGTCGTAGGTCACGTGTTGGATGAAGGCCATTGGTTCGAGTCGAGTTTTGGGTCGGGTGCATGACCAATTGTGCGACCACACATGGCTTCTTCTTTGCCGATTGCACGACCGTTTCCTTTGCCGACATGTGTCCTCCTCTTGGCTGGCCGTGTGCTCTATTTCTCTTGTGACATGTTTACTTCTTCCATGTAAAAACCCAAAATTTCATGGACATTTAAACTTTTTCCTTTTTTTTTTTTTCGTAACTTTTGTACCCAACTCAAATCAACTTTTCTCACCAAATTTGTAGAGTTTTAATATATTTTTATAAAGGTATTTTTCTTCATAATTATTATCGATTGCACAATAAAACAAACCCTAATAAAGATGGTCCAAACTTTTGAAACATCGACTTTCCATCCGAATCAATTCCATATTCCTTCATAAAACTTGTGAAATGCCTCCCATTTAAAATTTAAACTGAGAAAAACTTGTAATATGAGAAAAACCGAGAAAAACTCTTCCTTCTCAAACATTTTTTTCTGGATGGATTCTGATTATTCAAAAGCTTAATTCTCCTCGATTTATTGAACATTTCCTAGAAGGAATTTTTTGCCAAATTCTAACCCATGTCGTTTGGAGCGGATTTTAGTTTTCTCTCTACTTCTCTCTCAAAATCCTAATTTCATTTTTTTTCTTTTTCTTTCTTTTTCTTCATGCTTGATAATATTGATTAGGACACTTCGGGTCAAAATGACCATGGTCACTTAGGCTAACTTTTTCTCAATTTTTTATTATTTTCTTTTAAATTTTTCTTGAATTTTTGGGGTTTTTCTAAAAAAAAAAAAAAAAATTAATCTACCTCATCTTGAATGAACCTCTAGGATTCTCAATAAAAGGAAAAATTAGATATTTAATTTCTTACCAGAACTCGTTCATACATAAGTTCATACACAAGATAAGAAATTGACATTGTTCAAATACAAAATAAGAAACAGACTCAAAAGAAACAATCTAAAGTCTTCTCCTATCCTCGATTCGCTCCTAATTAACTAAAAGAAAGAAAAAAAAATATAAAATATAGAGTGAGTAAAACTCAGTAAGTAGGCTACTTGTAGGCTCTAGATCGTATTCTAACGCTAGGATGTTGAATCTTATTGGATTTTTAGGGGCTTGGCACTTAAAACTCATCTGGTTACATGTCACTTTCTCATCTGAAAACTTCCCCTAAAGTGGCCTTCAATTCTCTCCCCGTGAACACATGAGTAGTGCAACTATGATCGTGTCATCCTGCTAGTAAATCCTAGTGCAAGACATCTCATCTAGGTGAAGAAAATAGGAGGCTCTTCATGACATCCTGCTCGTGATACATAGTGTAGGGCATCCCACCTAAAAGAGGAATATGGGTCCCGTAGCACACTACAAGATGGGAGATAAAGGTCACTTTGGACATGAATCCTAGCATTTATTTACCACAGTATGATATTGAATGTTCCTAGGTATATCCTTGACACGTGATTCATTAATGAACCTAAGCTTCAATATTATACCATGAGGTAGTCCCACAACTTATTACGTTTAACTTAGGTAAATATTAGAGGGCAACCTAACATGATCTCATGAGCGTGAAAACTTACTATTACCATGATAGTGTCATTTCAAGGTTGTGTATAAAATTTCAAATTATTTAGGTGTCTTAAAGATCGTAAAACGGGGTTATTATGGAAGAAAAACATTATGGTCATTTTACACTTTTTCTCAGTTTACCAACTTAGACATGTCCAATGGCTACCAAATTTCATATATTACTTTAACATACCATATTATGCTAGTTTTAAAATTTTATAGGCAACAAAATTCATTTAAGGGTCAATATAACGTTATTTAATTTCCAAGAAAAATATCCAGTTTAGGCACTTAACTCATGGTTCCTAATGTTTTTCTTTCATGTATCATTAATTTATAATTGACTTAAGGTATATATTGAAATCCAAGCGATTCCTACAAGTATTTCTTAAGAAAAGTCGAAGATGACTACTTACCTCTTGTCTTGTGGAAGGGACCTCGTTTCTCGAGTTTTCGGTACTCAATTTTCTCCAAATTTTCTCTAATAGCTTCCTTAGAGAGTCTGATATGAACCAAGAGACATCAATCATACAATATACTTCAATGAAGATGTGAAGAAAAGGTTGTCAAAATTATCAAAAGATGTTTCAATTCATGCCACATTGAAGAAGAATGAAGTTTCATGTTATAAATTTTGGGTGGATTAAGATTTAGAGTAATTTAGAAATTTTTGGTGGATTAAGATTTAGAGTAATTTAGAGTGATTGTATTTCATTAATATATTTTAAGACTTTTTATTTACTTTAGGTTACAATTACATAATGGTTAATTGTGGCCATTAAGTATGAATGTTACAACTATTGGGATGCCTTTAATAGTTTCATTTTTAGGCTATATAGCCATGTAGGTTGTATTTGGAAGGAGACTTGGAAAATATAGTAAAAGAAGCATTTGTGCTCTTATTTAGCCAATGGCTAAGTTTCTCTGCAATTCTATGTAGTTTAGGTTGCATATAAAATCATTCAAGCTCGACATGATCAATCTTGCTGTGGAGTGATTCGAATCTCAAGCAAGTGTTCTTGCCTTGAGATATTTGATCAACAAGAATCATTCAAGCTAGACATAATTGATCATGCTTGTGGAGTGATTCGAATCTCAAACAACGTTCTTGCCTTGAGATATTCGATCAACAAGGTAATCCGAATCTTACTCCCCTTGTAGTGATTTCTACATATCAGAGTCTAGTTTCTATAACCATTGAGAATTTTATGAGAATCGGCCAAAAAGAGATTCAATTTGATGAAAAACCAAGGAGATGTAGGTTTTTGGGCTAACATGGTCCGTTCAGTTGGACCGGCCATGTCATCATCTTCTTCCACTCATACGGGAGGAGAAAAACGTTCTTCTCTAGCCTATTCTAAGACATTTTTCTCCTTAATTTCTTCATAAAACTTAAAGATGGAAGGTGAAAGAAGAGTTTGAGATTGATATCTTACCTTTTTGTGGACTAAAGCTTAAAGTTATCGGCTTCTAAAGTTGGTAGAAAACTTATTCCTTTGTGGGAGCAAACCTAGAGAAATTTGGTATTGGGCAAGGCTATTGAGGCACTCTTAGGCCAAGCTTTCTACCCAAAAATTCCTCCATGTACTTCTCTCCAACTATAGGAATGACTTTGGGACGTGACTTGGCATGCTTGAGGCTAATTTTGAGATTTCCTCTTCGATCGGCAAATCGCAAATCAATCCAAATACAAAGTTGAATCCTTTTAGGTAGTTCGAATCGAAGTGAATTAGTCATCGACTAATCTTATCAAATAAACTCAATTCAGTCCCATAAAGCTAATAAAATCCTTAATTTTGAGTATTATGGATTGTAAACCAAGATTCAAGTTTTACTCCAAATCTTACTCGATACTAAATTTCTCTGATTACGCATGTTCTTGGAGTTAATTCTCTTCATGATTTGCTACAAAAACGATCCTTGGATGTGTAGAAACCGATTAGGATGGGTCTCACTTGATGAATTCATTTGTAGCCTCAAATTGGATCTCAAGCTTTTCTTTGAACTCCTTCCATGGCGAATAGGATTGGGGGACTGGGTTTGAGACATTTTGATGCTTCCTTTCTTCTCCAAACTTGTGGGTTAATCTGGTTTAAAAGGTGTAGGATCAAGTTTGAAGGAAATGACATATCATAGCTCTCAAATTTAAGCTGAACTCGATACCAAAAAATGCAAGGCTTGTAACTCTCGATTGAAGGCTCGATATCGCTGGTTTCTTCCCCCAAATAGTTGTCCATTATTCATATTTTATAGAGGGAGGATCCATTGCCTTCGAAACTTCCAGAATTTCCATAATGTCATCTTTGTTTTAAATTTCGATTAGAGCATTGCTGACCTTTGTTTTAAATTCAAAAGGTCGGATGAGATGAGCTATGATCGTTCTAGATTGTGCCTAATTTTAGAGGAGATCTAATAGCTGAATTTTGAGATAAGGTGGAGATCAAATTTGGTCAACAAGGGTCTTTTTGTAATTATCCATATTTTCTTGGCCATTTCTAAATACTTCAATATTATTTTTTCTCAACCCACAATTTTTCTAAAATGTGTTTTACCTCTTTTTGATCATTTTTTCCTTGTTTAGCACCGGAGATTGTTTCTCTATAAGAAATTATGTAAGTTCTATAATAATTAGAAAAAGTTTCATTTTCCCCTATTTTTCCAACTTTCCTTATGTAAATTTCTTTGAGTATTACACAGATATACTCTGGTACAACTATGTTGGAAGTGCCACGGAGCGTGTTCACTTAAAAGAATAATTTTTTAAAACTATGGCATAGAATGAAATGGTGCAAGATGTTGCTCGAAGAAGGAAGTAGGTCATTATAAAAAAGCTTGCTCAATGGTTTGAGACTCAGTGTTCATCATTGCCTGTCAAGTGGTAGTGAAATCTAATGTCATAGTGTTAGGTACCCTATCTATTTTTGGTCATCGTGTTTGAGCATTATTTGATTCTAAATTTACGCACTCATTTTTATCTGTATCATTTGTGGACAAGCCAAGGTAAAATTAGAACCTTTCAATTGTATGTTTGGGTATAACTATCTAACATGATCGATAACAAATGAGTAAAATCTTGTTAGGTATGAGCTTCAAGTTGCATGATGAACATTTCCCTAAGAGTTTTAAACATAGACTTTGATATAATTGTGGGAATGGATTATTTGACTAAAAAACTAAGTATATATATTGTGGTCGTAAATAAGTAAAATTCATATCATTGTACCAATCTAGTTTGAAATCCTAGGATTCAAAGGTTATTTTATCCCTCAAAATGGTGTCATTGTTGAAGGCGAAGAAGATATTCTAGAATGTGGTGTATTGGTTAGTGTCATGGACACCAGATATGCAGAAGCTTATATAAACTTAGTATCAACTTAGTATCAATAGTTAGGGAGTTTGAGGATGTGTTCTTCGATGTTCTCTCTGGCATACCTTTGACATGAGAGTTTGAGTTCAATATCGAACTTGAACAAAAAACAATCCCTATTTCAAAGACCCCATACAAAATGGCACCGACGGACTTGAAAGAACTAAAAATGTATCCTCAAGAGTTATACATATGTTTGAGTGTTTCTCCATGAAGATTACTCGTCTTGTTTATGAAGAAGAAGGATGATCGATACCCATGTTCATAGATATGTATCTTCTTATGTGTACACATTTTTCTTTTTGTAGATTTATTTATATCCTATGAGCTCGACTCTATTAAGAAGATCTACAAGTCTATATCGAGATGAAGTACATTGAGTCTATCTTGAGATTTATGACTTTGATCTGTTTATCCCTGTTGTCATCCCTCTTTACTACTTTGAAGAAAGCAAAGCCTTCAATTTTGTCACCTAACATGACAATTGGATCTTCAATTAAGTTCTCATAAAAGTTGAGACATCTTGTAACTCTCTCGATACGTGGAAGATTATCCAATATATTTGTAATATTCATTACAAGTGCAATTTTAAACCAAGTTTTCACTTGGAAAAATAGTCCACAAATATTAATTAATCGCATATTTCATGCACTCTTTAAAGCAAGGATGATTCCTATGAGTGCTAAACAATTTATATTTCTTCAAGTTATGAGAAACCAAGGAAGAACCTTCAGAGAAAAATCCAAGCCTCCAAAAATGACTATGCTTGAGCCAACGGAATTAGAGCTTAAGCCTCTGCCCTCACATTTCAAATACGTTTTTCATGGAAAGAATAATACTTTGCCAATAATCATCAAAGCCCACCTTAATAATGAGTACAAACTATCTTTGTTGCAAATACTTATTGGTCACAAAAAGGCAATTGGATGGACTATCACATGCTTCTGAATTTTGGAGTGTTGGGTTTGGACAAATTTTCATTATTTTTTTTTTTGTAAGCTTAGAGTAGTATGATAAATTGGAAAATCTGACTATGTTTTTTACGCTCTAAAGGAGTTTTGGGTAAAAGTACAAAACAGATAATCATACGATCATCACTTTAATTTCTTTCTTTATGTGCATGGTTTAGAATAAATTAAAAGGGGAACTAAAACACTTTATGTGATATCTCACATTGGTGAGGGAGGAGAACAAAACACAAGGGTGCAAAAATATTTCACTAGCAAACGCATAATACGGAAAGTCCAAAAACCTTGAGGGGAAGCCCGAAAGGAAAAAAAACATAAAGAAGATAATATCTGCTAGCGGTGGACCTAAACCATTACACTATATAAGGTCGAAGTCAAAGCAAGAATCGAGTACAAGAATATGCAATGGCTTGAGTTTTTGCAGGAGTTAACATTGAATCAAAATTTATACCTCTAACGATGACGTGAGCAACATTTGTTTGAGTCAAAATTTATACCTCTCTGACGACGACATCGACAACATTTATTTCAGCCATGCACAATGTCTGTCCAGCCATTACCTTCCTTCTCGTCCTCTCATTTAGGTTACAAATGCACTCCTCTCATCCGTTGTTAAGGTATAACCACCACCATATTTATGAAAGTTGATAGTTAAAATTGATAGTTGATTAATAAATAAATTATATATAGAGAGAAAAACGTAAACCCTAAATCCTAAACATGTCCACAACTTCTTCGCTACACTTTATTTGGGAGAGGCCCTCTCTATGTTTTACTACACGTTTAGAAAGAGAAAAACGTAAACCCTAAACTCTGTATTGTTTCCTTGAGTAATAATATTTTCAAATCTATTCACATTTTTTAGTGGTAGATATTGTGTCAGTTGGTATTAGAGTCAAGTTGGTAACCAAGGGTTTGATATTATTACTCCACGAGATGAATGGTGGAAGTGCTTTTATGGGAATAGCTATGGAAAAGTTTGTTGGCAATAATTATAACTATTTGAAGTTATGTGTGGAAGCTTATCTACCGGGGCAAGATTTGCGCCATTTAATTGAAGGTGATGACATAGAAATTCCAGCCGATACTCCACAAAATGCTGAATTATGCCGAAAATGGAAGATCAAGTGTGGAAAAGCTTTATTTACCTTGCGAACTTTGATTAGCAAGGAATATATTGATCATGTTCGTGATTTAAAGTAACCAAAGCAAGTGTGGGAAATACTTCAAAAGCTGTTCACTAAGAAAAATACAGCTCGATTGCAATTTCTAGAGAATGAACTATGAGAATGTTCTTAAACCACCCCACCTAAATGGTGGGAAAGTTATAATCAAATAAATTACAAGGATATGGAAAGAGTATTAAATGGAATGATACCTATGATATATCATAAGGCAAATATCTAGATAACATATAAAATATGATATATATGGTAAACTATAATTTAGTACTAAATATCCTTAATACTTCCTCGCAAATTGAGCGTTGGATTTGAACGAACGTGAAGCTTGGATCTAAAAAATTCAAAGAGACGGTGAGAAACACTTTTCGTGAAGGTGTCAACAACCTGGTTCGGAGGAGGCGTAGAGAAACACTTTCTTTGCTGTCGAAAACAGTAGAGGGATTATCGCTCAGCGACGATGCTGCCTTGGCTTCGATGAGAATATATCTAACCCAAGAAGTAGAAGGGGAAACCTAGAGCAAGGGACCAAGACAATGTTGAAGCCGGAAGAGCCGCCTTGGGCGAAGGAGCCAATTTTGGCGAGAAGGCGGCGGCAACTTGGAA
The DNA here is from genome assembly GCF_002738365.1 of Cucurbita moschata. Lineage (NCBI taxonomy): Eukaryota > Viridiplantae > Streptophyta > Magnoliopsida > Cucurbitales > Cucurbitaceae > Cucurbita > Cucurbita moschata. Next base: position 797,042 of record NW_019268570.1, read on the forward strand.
GGCGAAGAGGCCAGTGCGGCACCCAGATTCCAAAGGTAAATATCTGCAAGAGGTCGATGGGCTTATCAAGATTCCGTATATTTTCGAAGAGAACGATGATAAGGATCCTGAGATTAGAGTTTCTGTAGAGGATGAAGGGTTGTTTGGGAAGAAAATGAGAGAGGTTATGTTGGCTAAGGGGAAACCAATTGTGTTGGAGAAGGTGTGTTGTATGTCAAAGATCAAAGGAGACAAAATTTTCATTCAAAGCCTTCATATTAGAAGTGAGGAGTCATCAAAGAAGCCATTTAAAGCTTATTACAGGTGTGGAAAACCTAGTCATTTTAAACGAGATTGTCGGGTGAAAGTGGTGTGTCATCGTTATGGAAAGCTAGGTCATATTAAGCCAAATTGCCAAGTTAAAATGTAGGAATCAGAAGCAAATATTGTACATGAAAGTAAAAGTTCTTCAGATACAATGTAATAGCCCAAAAATAAATAAACAAATAAACAAATAATATATATATATATATATATATATATAAAATAGTTAAAATAATAATAATAATAAATTAATTAATTAATTAAACTTAAAATTTAAAAAAAAAAAACAATCTTTCCCTCTTCACTAACCTCTCGTCCCTTCCCATAATTATCCCACAATTATCTCTCTCAACCCATCCATAAAGTAACTGTGAAAAAGAAAAAAAAAACAATAATGGTCAGATTTACTTGAGCAAAAAAAATGAGAATGACCACAGGAGAGGAGATTTACGCGAAGATAGATGTGATCAATAAGGTATATATTAAATTTTCATTTTCTTTTATCCTATTTTTTTAGAAATCACAACCAAGAGTTAGATCTTCATTCAATTATTACAATGGTCCAGCAATCATTTATACGATTCTAGTAAATCAAGTCAGATTAGTAATATTAGATTAAATTTTGATCAGTAGCCAAATGAATAGATTAAAGATAGAATGGCCAAGAAAACTTAACACTAAGATAAGGAAAGATTTGGAAACCGAGATGATGAATAGATTAAGGATAGAATGGCCAAGAAAACTTCTGAATATGAAACACTCAGATAAGGAAAGATTTGGAAACAAAATCCACTAGAAATTTGAAATACATGAGAACAGAATTAGGAGGCAACAGATAAAAAAAAAAAAATTAGGGAATTAAAAACTACAAACCAAATATAAAGGGAAAGGTAAATACAAAGGGTAAATACAGAGAGTATTTAAGCTCAGAATAACTGGAATAGCTGTATCTACTTTCTTATACAACAGTACCCATGAAAAATAAGATTTCTAATAAAAATATAATTATAGATATATAACATTTCAAGACTTTTAACAATGGACCAATGTAAATTAGAGAAATAATGTTGTAAAGTTCAAACCTGAAACTAATGTCATAGGCTCATATAGGTTGACTCGGTTTTCAAAGGACGGAATCGAACTTTCATTAAAAATATATTCATGACAACGACTTAAGCTAGCCAAGTAAGTGACCTTACTATCGGCATGGTTATATTTGATGTTGACACGTGCCCTGTGGTTCTGCACGTGTCATATATATTGATATGTGTGAATTGTTTGTGGATCGATATGCTTCCTATATGTTATGTTATGTTATGTTATAATATTTGGATTGTATGATAATAATTATGGTATGATGTGCTCAAAGATATGTTTGAGATAGGATACGAGAAGGATGCACAAAACAAAATGTAACGATAGGAGTAAGATACGATCATGAAACGTTAAGGTTAGGTTACATACCAGAGTGCTATGGATAGGAGAGATTGATGAAAGAATACGGTTAGGTTATGGGTAGAAAGGGATATGTTTGTGATAGATTGATAGAACGATAGCGTTAGGATACGTTCTTGTGATGATATGACTAAGGTACGTTACGTAATGATATGTCTGTGATAGGTATAAGAACGTTAAGGCTATGGTAAGTTAGACAACGATATGACTATGAAGTGTTTTCGTTATGACTTGTTTATGAAATGATACATTGTATGCTAGATAATTGTGCTTAAGTACGTAGTCATGTGAACGTGAATGTATGGTATGCTATGTATGCTATTTAGTCTGATGTGATGTGTAATGCATGTAACGATATGTTGTTCTTGAATGGTTATGACATGATTGTATGGAATGTTTGAATGTAAACAGCATGAATTGTATGACATGAAATACAGTAAATTGTCTGGAATCATAACCCCGATAGGAATATGTATGAAATGTAAATTGAAAATGAGAAGGACATGAAGCATGGATCGTGACAGGGGGGTTATGTTCATTAATGATAAATGTAGAAGTAGTGGGGACCTCGTGCATTATGTGTGTTCATGCATCTGGGGTTGATACCCCTATCCCATCACGAGGGTACGGACGCGTACATCCAATGGCAGGACAACGATTGTTATGCTTTGCATAGCACTGCCGTGACAGTTACTAGTTTTAACGGGTCCCGGCATAAGAGGCTCCTAGAGTATGCCCACCAGATAAGAAAAGTGGTCCAGCGGTGTGCGAACTAGCTGGTGAGCCCATACTCGCATGTATGAGCTGTGTGTAGAGTATATGGTACACATCCACAATCACCCGTTAGAAAAGTACCATAGGGAAAACGAAACAAAACGAAACGAAACGAAAGATAGGTCCCATCATTTCATTGCATGTGATTGTTGCATTTAACCCAAATAGTGGGGTCACTTACTGAGTATTTCTTTAAATACTCAAGCCATGTGGTACTACATTTTTCAGGTTAAGGCAAGGCATTCCTGTACGGCTGACGATGGCATCACAACTCGGGACCATGACACATGCATAGGGTAGTGGTATTTATTTTCTTAGCCTTAGGCTAGAATAGGATGTTTTTAACTTAAACTCTTATTCATTTTATTTAGTCTTTTGTTGTGTCGTTTTAAAGATGTTTTCGAAACACGCAAGTCTATGGCTGTGTTTTAAGATAAAGGTTATGTTTTATGGAATTTAAATGAAGTCTTCCGCATTCAATGTTTATGGTATGTATACAGTAGCGACCTTAAATTAAGTAGAAAATTTCGGGTTGTTACATCCAATTTGGGAACATTGTTTAATTATTGAGGTTCTTGACTAGCCAACAAATGTGACTTTAGCTGTACATCAAGATGATGTCTCTGAAAATGCTCATGCCTTTATAGACTACAATGAAGAATGGATTGTCGATTCTGGTTGTTCTCATCATGCAACTGGAAACGAAACTCTTCTATCAAATGTTCGTCCACATTGTCAAAAGAAGGTCATTGTGACAACTGATAATTCAATGCATCTAGTGACAAAAGAAGATTTGAATGATGGAAGTGTTGGCTATGATACTCATAGAAAGGGTTGGAGGCGTATGAATTTGGAAACAAAGAAGGTTATTGTATCTCGTGATGTGGTGTTGAAATTTCAAGTTACAAAGACGATGCAGATGGCAACAAAAGTAAGACTATTGTTGCACTCTTTCCCGATGATTCTACATTAGGGAGAAAAGATTATTCAATTGCGACCGACATTCAAGCTGAGGAGAATACAGAAGCCACTACAAACATTGAAGTTGCCACAAGAAAAAATCCTCAAAGACAGAAAAAGTTACTAGGTCTTTTTTCTGATTTTGTAGTTGACATTAATTAATTTTCTATTATGTCTTGTTTTTTTTATGGGAGATACAAATGAAAATGAGTGGAAGTTGTACAGTGAAGCTAAAGAAATTTCAGAATGGGAAAATGCAATGATGGAAGAAATTTTAGCACTTGAAAAAAATGACACTTGAGAGCTTGTACCAAAGTCTCATGATGTTGATTTTACTTGTAAGTGGGTTTACAAGGTGAAGAAAAAAGCTGATGGTAGAATTAATAGACATAAAGCTCGTCTTGTTGCTTGTGGGTTCTCTCAGCAATATGGTCGAGACTATGATGAGACTTTTAGTCCAGTCACAAGGATGGTAACATTACGGATAATCATCTCTTTAGCTGCTAGTAAAGGCTTGAAATTATGGCAGCTTGATGTGAAAAATGCATGCCTTTATGGAGAGTTGGATTGTGATATTTTTATGGAGCAGCCGCAAGGATTTACCTCTAAGGAATATCCTGATTATGTGTGCAGACTTGAGAAGACATTGTACAGACTCAAGCAAGCTCCTCGTGCTTGGTTTGGTAAGATTGCTCAATATCTTAATTTTTTGTGGTTTTAAGTCTTCATGTGCTGATCCGAGCTTATTTGTTAAGAAAACAACAATTGTATGCAACTTTCTCTAATTTAATGTTGATGACATGATTATTACTGGTGATGATATTGTTGAAATTAGTAGTCTCCAAGATGTCCGTCTGTTCGTTTTGAAATGAAAAGATTAGGTGAAGTTGATTTTTTCTGGGTTTGGAAATTAAGAAATGTGATGGTTATTTTTTCTCTAAAGAAGGATATGCATCCGTTTTATTGCACCAGTTTCGTATGGAAAATTCAAGAGAAAAAACTACTCCTATGGAACAAAATCTCAAATTAGCTAGAAATAAAGGGAAGTCAATAGTAGACGCTATATTCTTTCGTCAACTTGTTGGTAGTTTATTCTATTTAACTATCACAAGGCCAGACATTGCTTTTTCCGTAGTAGTTGTGTCTCAATTTAAGGATCAACCACATGAAACTCATTTAATTGCAGCAAAAATGATTCTGTGTTACATTAAGGGCACTCTAAATTATGGATTAATGTATGAGAAATCAAAGTCATTTCTCTTGAGTGGTTTTGTGGATGCTGATTGGGTTGGTGACGTAAATGACAGACCCTCCACAACAGGTTTTTGTTTTATAGCAGGTTCTGCTGCAATTTCATGATGCAGTAAAAAGCAAAGTACTGTTGCTTTGTCAAGTTGTGAAGCAGACTATGTAACTGCTACAATGGCTACTCAAGAATGTTTGTGGCTCAGAGGCTTATTCAAAAAATGGTGGCAACACTACTTATGGCCTAGAGATTTTGTGATCACTTTGATCATGCTTGAAGTATCTAAAGGGTCAAAGCAAACAAACCATAAACATACAAATGGGTGGAATTTATTGAAACATTTTTGTATGTCATCAAATATAAGCAAGGTAAGGATAATATGGTAGCTGATGTGTTATCTAAAAGGTACAACCTCTCTACTTCTCTTAGTGCAAAAATTCTTGGATTTGAGTATATTACAAAATTATATAGAGATGACCATGACTTCATAACTATTTATGCATCTTGTCTTGCAAAAAAAGTTGTGGATGATTATTATGTGTTTCATAAATCTTTAATTAAGAAAAGTATGCTTTGTATTCCTAAATGCTCTATCAAAGATTTGCTTTTGAGAGAAGCACATGGTGGTGCCTTAATGGGACATCTTAGGATTAATAAAGTTTATAAGATGTTGCATAAACACTTCTTTTGGGCGAAGATGAAGCATGATGTTCATAAGTTTTGTAGCCAATGTTTTAAACGCAAAGAAGCTAAATCTAGATCAGCGCCAAATTGATTGTATACTCCTTTGAATGTACCAAACAAACCTTGGACTAATATATCTCTGAAATTTGTTCTTGGTTTACTGGCCACTAAAAAGGGTAAAGATAGTATTTTTGTTGTGGTCATATTTTTTTTTGCATGCAACAAAATGGATGATGCAAAACATGTTGCTGATTTATTCTTTGAGGATATAGTTTATGGATTTAATCCACTTGATTTGCTTCCTATTCCTTCTCATCTTTTTGTGAGTGAAGCATACAAATTTGAACAAACATTGCAAAAGGAGGTGAAGGAGAGAATTGAGAAACAAAATTTCTCTAATATTTTTGTGAGTGAAGTTGGCAGCTTTGATCAAAACATTACAAAAGGAGGTGAAGGAAAGGAGGTGATGATTTTTTCTGATTCGGGTTCTCTAATATTTTAAGGAGGTGAAGGAGAGCATTGAGAAACAAAATTTCTCTAATATTTTTGTGAATGAAGCTGGCAGATTTGATCAAAACATTGCAAAAGAATTTCTCTAATATTTTTGTGAATGAAGCTGGCAGATTTGATCAAAACATTGCAAAAGGAGGTGAAGGAAAGGTGGTGATGATTTTTTGTGATTGGAGGACGAATCCTTTTGAAGAGAGAGAAGATGATAAGGATCGCCGTGTCCCAAATGGACCTATTGACAAGAAGATTAAAAAAAGGTAGGCAAAGGTCAATTGATTTCAAACCTATCTACTTAGCCACTCAAGCACATCAACATTTGTCGAAAACTATTATTTTTAATTTTGTAAATTATATAATGGTTAAATGATCAATTTGACTTCGTCTTTTGTAGAGATTAAAGAAGATCAGGATTAAATCCTGGCCACAAACGTCTTTTGTCGGGAGACTATAATTACCCACAATATGTTATGTAAAAATCAGATTCGTAGATGATTATAATTTCGATCTCAAATTGAGACATTTCCCTTAGAAATCCGAGCATTAATTTTGCCATTTCTAAGTTTCAAGCAATTCTTGTTGTAGAATTGCATCTGAGCCATTCAATCAAGCCTTGATCAAGTTCGATTGTGGAGTGACTCAATTTAGAACAAGGTTCCAAATCTTGCTTCTGGATCTTCGATCGTAAGAGGTAATTTAATTCTAGCCTTATCTCGATTGATCACAATTTTGTACAAGGAGATGTTGATTATTTTGATTCAAGGGTTCTTGCTTCAACAAAAGCTTAGATCATTGGGATGAGGATTAGGGTTGCCTTATTAGAGAGAGTCTGACATCGGCTAATTTAGGCAATGATCATGAGTTTATACAAGTAAGGAATACATCTCTGTTGGTATAAGGCATTTTGGGGAAACCCAAAGCAAAGCCACCAGAGCTTATGCTCAAAGTAGATAATATCATATTATTGTGGATGTCTGTAATTCCTGACAAAGACCTGAACGACAGTCTTCACTCACACCATCCGATATTGAAATGAAAGGCACTTCAAAGCAACAATGAAAGTGAAACTCAAGATGCCAACAATATCATATTATTGTAGAGATGTATGTGCATGTGAGTGGCCTCGTCGACCCACCTATTTGATTTTTTAGGTGGGTCGATGAGAGTGGACGTGCAGGAATGGTGCGTCACTAGGTGGTCTTACTTATATCCAACTATTAAAATATCATCACTAACCCAATAGAGTCAAACCCAATAATTGTATGAGCCCATTTATATTTATGATTTAAGTATTTTAGAATAAAGATAACGAGATATTTTAGAGAAGAGATCTGGATATTTTAGGAAAAAGATTTAGATTCGTTAGGCCTAAATTACGTAGGCTCTAGTATAAATACTCATCTACCCTACCTAGGTTATCAACCTAAAGAAATACAAAGTAGTAGTATTATTAAAAGTGTCTTGTATTATCTTCTCGATTGGTGTTAATAAAGAGTGCGAGTATTTCGCACAAAGAGTTGTGTTCAACAATCTGGTATCATAGCGAGGTTAATGTAGGCTGTAAAATCTCTTGGAATTCATAGTATGCTCTGTGGTTGCAGCGCTGTCAGATCTTTCACATCAGAAACGATTTCTTGAGATTATTAGTGAGTGAGTTTCTTTGTGTCGGGAGTAGTCTGTGACTTTGCAAGTTTTATGTCAAAATTTCTTGTTTGGTATTACTGAAATATTGCCAACACGATGGGTGACTTTCAAATCATAGCCAAACAAGAAACTCAACAACAACAATTACAAGACGTGGGAAACATGCATAATGTCCTATTTACAAGGACAGTACCTTTAGGAGGTCGTTGGTGGGAGTGAAACTACTTCACCAGAGGAGGATTCTAACAGTATCTTGCACAAATGGAGAATCAAAGCAGGCAAAACAATATTTTCCTTGAAGACCATAATCGAGGAAGAGATGTTAGAGCATATTTGGGATGACAAGACACCGAAAGAAGCATGGGACATGTTCGTGATGTTGTTCTCAAAGAAGAACGATATAAGGCTACAACTTTTGAAAAACGAGTTGTTGTCAATTTCACAACATGACAAGACTATTGCTCATACTTCCACAAGGTCAAGTCGATCTGTCGAAAGATTACTGAACTAGACCCAAAGTTAGCTATTGGAGAATCTCGAATGAAGAGAATCATTATCCACGGATTGCAACCAGAATATAGAAGTTTCATTATTGTTGTACAAGGATGACCTTCTCAACCATCACTTGTAGAGTTTGAAATATTCTTAGTCAGTCAAGAAGCCATGACTAAACAAATGGGAGTAATCACATTAAAGGGTGAAGAAGAAGCACTCTACACAAGTGAAAGTCAGAGTAGTAATAAGCCGTCTACCAAATGTGGATACAAAAATGGTTACAAAAGAAGAAGCCATCAAGGAACTGTACAACCGGATAACAGAGAGCCCGGATAAAGAGAGAGAGAGAGCTCCAATGGCGGGAAAGGCAATTTGAGGAAGAAAGAAGAAAGAGGATGAGAATGGAAGAGAAAATGGAAGAATAAAAGAAAGATTTAGAAATGAAGGTTGAAAGGTTAGAGATGGAAGTGGCTGATTTGAGTGAGAGTTCTTTCTAACTCAAATAGGAGAAGGAAGAGAATGGGAAGGTAATCTCTGAGCTTGTGAAGAAAATTGAAGAAGGTATGGAGAAAGAGAATGACTTGTTAATGGAGATTGATGCTCTAGTGGACGAGCTAGTGAGGGAGGAGAAAGATATAGAGATGCTAACTCAATAGAGAGACTCAATGTGAACCTGAATCGGGTCCAATAGGAGGCAGTGAATTTATGACACACGATTGAGATAATCACTCGTGATAAAGCCGAAATGGAGGAGGCAAAAATGGAAGTGGAAAATGTTGTTGTGGACTTGCGAAGGGAATTGAGTGAACTGAAAGAAACTATGACGTCTGAGTTGAGCGTGGCTGAGACCAAGAGAAATGAGGAGTTGGTGTCTCAAACGGACTGTTCTCGAGAAGCTCCAAATAAAGTCTTGTCAGAAAAGGACAACTTAGTTTGCCGCTCGAGGACAAGGAGAGAAAATTGAAGAACAGCTCAGGTGGAATCATTGAATATAGCATTTATGTTTATGAGGAAGTTTTATTGGAATAAACTTAAATGATGAAAGGTAGTTTCCATTTTTAGTTAAGTTTAGTGAGTCGCGGCCAAAAAGAAAAAATGAAAGGCCAAGATTTATTTTAGGAATAGTGGGTTTATGGGTTAGAAGATGATGGCATTGTGATGGCCATATAGCTTTTAGAAAGCCTATAAATTAGTTTGTTTTCATTGTAAAAATAGAGCGAGAAAAAGAAAATACAGAGTTAAAAAAGTACATTGCCATAGAAAAAAGGTTTCTTTCCAGAATTTCTTGTCTCCTTGTCTCTCCCCTCTTGACATCTCCTTCACAAGTATGCGAGTAGTACTTTAGCAAAGCGATATCGGAGCATTCGATTGTTAGTAAGTGTGAGATTACTTCACAGATTCGTGAGGTTTATTTTCAACAAATTGGTATCAGAGCGAGTTTTATTTCAACAGTCGCTACTAGCTACAGATCAGATATGACCAGTTGAAGAAAGAAGAAAAGAGAAATAAACGATTAAGCGAGACTTTGCTTTAGTGACCAATGAACTGGAAGTTTGATTATACAAAAGTTTTTTGAAGACCTCTTGCTTCAGCTTTCCCGCTTATTATTGCTATCACATCAACAACTTTCGATCTGCTTACTTAGAATGAAGATAAATAATGGGCGGAAAGGCTTTACACAAGACCCTTACGCAGGCGAGAGAGAGAGCCTTCGCTTACCTGCTTAACCGTGACCTCCTATCATATCTATATCCCCTTTCTTTCCTTCAGTTACGTCAAGTCTCAATTCTGCTTCCAACTACCAATGGGAGAAGGCTTGGACGTATAGCAAGAAAGAATAAGAGGTATGACATACGGGAATGGTATATGAAATGAAAGGTTGGAAACCGAGCTGAAGATGAGCGCTAGCCAATGGTTAATACTGAAGAAAGCACCTTAGCAATTACCAGTAATGCCCCTATAGACCTCAGTCTTGTTTTTTGCTAACTTGAGTAACAAACATCGACTATCTCATTAAAGGCTAAATATCCATATCTATCTTTATAGAAGAGAGGTCGACCAACTTTTAGTCGTTCCAGCGATTATGCCCGTTTTAACCCTACCATCCACCCCTATCATCTAAATGGAAACAGGTACTTTTGAGCTAATGTGTAACGGATCAAAGCGACTGTTAGTCAGGCTGATCAGTGATTGGTCAAGGTGAGCGAGAGGACACATACCTCCTCTATATTTCTTAAATGGGCAAGACTCAGATACTTCATGCGAGAAGTATATTAGTTTACTCAACAACGTCTTAGATAATCAATTGATTTGTATGCGCAATGGAATTGGAGTGGATAGAGCATTACTCCAAAAAAAAAAAAAAAAAAAAAAAAAAAAAAAAAAA
>NW_019268570.1:807776-821394 GCF_002738365.1 Cucurbita moschata
AAAAAAAAAAAAAAAAAAAACAACAGGCATCCCATGAGTATACATGACCTCACTACCTATATAAAGTGTGCATCTCTGCTCAGGGAGTAGGTCAAAGCCTTTTATCAAAGTCAAAAGCAGAAATCTGAGAAAACAAGACCCCTAAGAATTCGTAGAGATTTTTCCAGAACTCCAGTCCAGCCTACCCGACTGATATAATCTAGAATCCACTCTTCACCTGTACTTAACTTAATAGGAGACGAATAGTGACCCTATTTGTATGCACATTCACAGGGCACGTTCCAAGATCTCCCGCAATGTGAACCTAAGACATGGTTGATTGATAGTAAGTTGAAAGAATAAATGGATCGATCATAGGTTGGTTGAATATTGAGTTCTACTTAGGCTACGTGTTTTGTTTACGCGCTATTAAGTCAGTACACAGGATCTTAGACGGGTTTCATCCCTTTTCGAGAACACCTTCTTACTAGTACGGTAAAAGCCTGATGCAAATAGACCGAAAAAAGAAGAGTTCTTTATAGATGAGTTGTAGTTGATTCGCCCCTTATGTTATGGATCGTCTCGCGCTTAGTCACTCACGGGATTCGGATACGGGGGTAGCAAGTCTTTTCTAAAAAAACTCGCAGTTCTACCCCTATATATATATATATATATATATATATATATATATATATATATATATATGATTTTTTAGATACTAACTCTTGTAATTGGTCCTTCGGGTACATGCAAAGGGTAAGTAGTTGAATTCATATCATTGACCATAGTTGCAACCGCTATTTAAGAGAATCTCAGTAGTTCTTCTATCGTTCAAGGGTAAGGAGAAAACATGTAGCGGCTTGCCTAGATCTCGTATTTCCCACATAGTCCAGCGGTCAAACTAAGGATTCTCTTATCAAAGTAATATAGAGATTCTTTTTCTTTTTCTGGTATGTAGCTCCGCGAGCTATGAGCATTATTAGGGAGAAAACGAAGATAGGATCATCATCATGGCTCTTTTTTTCTTTCTTTTGTTTGTGTCTGGCTTTAGCTAAAAAGAGGTGTGTGTGTGTTTTTTTTAAGGCTTATCTGAGGGCTGCTGCTCTGGGGCATCCAATTCCTCTTTTTTCTTTTCGTGCGGATCTCACATCCAGAGCAACTTTTTCTTGTTCAGGGTCATCAAATGAGAGATCTTCCTCTGATTGCGAGAAATCGGTCAAGCGGGGGGCTACGCTCTCCTCTTCGAGTCGAGCTACTTCCTCCCTCTCCTCACCTCTCGAGATATATATATATATATATATATATAAACTCTTCCCAGAGGAGAGCAGAAGCTCCAAGATGAGTATGTCCTAGATTCTCAAATTCATTCTCGTCTTGATCCACCATAGAATTTTCTAAATCTATAAAAATATTGATGGAGAGGAAAGAAAAGATTATTGACCAATATGGAGAGGAACGAAGGTGCTTTATCGATAGGGAGAGGGCTCGTAATGATCTTTGAGAAGATCACAAGGTGTTGATAGGAGGGGGGATCCATAGGTTTTTGTGAAAGGGATGCCCTGGATCTGACATGTCGCTTGCTGAAAAGAAAATGCGAATTCCTTTATTTGATGTCGATTCATTTACGCTTCCATTCTTTGTAGAGGAAGGCTAACTACTTGCTAGCGGGGAGCTGTATGAGCGGTAACGTCCACGTACGGCTTCGTGAGAAGGGCGGTGGACAGAAATGGCCTTGTTGTACCTCACTTTTGTCATCAATGGGGTCTGCTTTTTTTTTTTTTTTTTTTGGGAGAGTGATATGAATCTAACAATTGGTCACTTCCATGTACCCGAATGAGCAATTACAAGAAGCAATACAAAGAAGATTCAAGTATCAAATCAAGAAAATAGTGGAGTGGCTGACATTGGAAAGTGATTAGAAGACTTGTCATTGTTAGTTGAATTACCAATTAAGACAATCTATGAATACCTTATTTTCTTCGATTTGTATTTAATAGCATTTATTAGTGATTTGTGGTTGGTGGCTAAACTTTATTTTGTTAAGGTTACTTTTTGGACCTATTTAAAGGCATGTAATATTCATGTTTCGGATGAATGCTGGAATACAGACAAAACCTTTGTGTTTTCTTGATACCCTTTTGGTGTTATTATTTTTCAAACATTGCTTTAGGTTTAATGTTTAAACCGATTCATTGAATTAGTTTTGATCAAGCTAATTTTGGAGTGAATTGTCTTGGTATCTAAGAGTGACCATCATAGATTCCAAGTTCGATCTAAGAGTCATTCATCTTCTAACCCGCTCTTGGTTGGAATCAATCCATTAAGTTAGCTTTCTTTGTGAACATTTTGCAAGGATTCTAGAAAGGACCTCTAGCTTTGCAAATTCCAGCATTGTAGGCGCTTATCATTTGGTATCAGAGCTTTTGGTCGACGTTCTTTGGCCGCTCTAGAGGTGAAATATTTTTATTGTTATTTTTTTTTTTATCAATTTTTTCTCTCATATTATCAAAAAAAAAAAAGGAGAGAAAAGTGAGGGGCAAAGGATGAGTGAAAACCAAGAAAGAAAAAAAAAGGTGAGAAAAAAATATATTAGTAAAGAAAAAAAAAACAATATTCAGTACTTGTCCGGAAAGAACGAAGAATTTGATTTGAGGACAAATCCTTTTAAAGAAAGGGAGGATGAGAAAAAAAATATATTAATAAAGAAAAAAAAACAATATTCAGTACTTGTCCGGAAAGAACGAAGAATTTGATTTGAGGACAAATCCTTTTAAAGAAAGGGAGGATGAGAAAAAAAATATATTAATAAAGAAAAAAAAACAATATTCAGTACTTGTCCGGAAAGAACGAAGAATTTGATTTGAGGACAAATCCTTTTAAAGAAAGGGAGGATGATATGAATCTAACAACGGGTCACTTCCATGTACCCGAACGAACAATTACAAGAAGCAATACAAAGAAGATTCAAGTATCAAATCAAGAAAATAATAGAGTGGCTGACATTGGAAAGTGATTAGAAGACTTCCCATTGTTAGTTGAATTACCAATTAAGACAATTTATGAATACCTTATTTTCTTCAATTTGTATTTAATAGCATTTATTAGTGATTTGTGGTTGGTGGCTGAACTTTATTATGTTAAGGTTACCTTTTGGACCTATTTAAAGGCATGTAACATTCATGTTTGGGATGAATGCTGGAATACAGACAAAACCTTTGTGTTTTCTTGATACCCTTTTGGTGTTATTCTTTTTCAAACCTTGCTTTAGGTTTGATGTTTAAACCGATTCATTGAATTAGTTTTGATCAAGCTAATTCTGGAGTGAATTGTCTTGGTATCTAAGAGTGATCATCATAGATTCCAAGTTCGATCTAAGAGTCATTCATCTTCTGACCAGCTCTTGGTTGGAATCAATCCGTTAAGTTAGCTTTCTCTGTGAACGTTTTGCAAGGATTCTAGAATGACCTCTAACTTTGCAAATTCCAGCATTGTAGGCGCTTATCAGAGAGTATGCCAATATGATCTTAATGAGGTGCGGGGCTTTGCATCTGAGATTCGTTGGCCTTCCCTCTTCAGGGGCCTACATCTCGGCGTTTTTGTGCAATAAACCCCTCCAGCCGAAGATTAGTGGTAGGTGGTCCCATGGAGCTTTCAGAGAAGGATAGCCTAGTGTGTAAGCACAACAATGAACCGCGGTGAACCCTCAGAAGACCTATCTAAGATTAGGGGGGAGATCCTTAGTAGTGGTGACCCTTTCACTCTTCCATGGAATTATACATGTACCGAATGCTCATCCGGGAAAGCTGACTCTTGGGTTGGAACTTGGGGGGTTGCTCCGAGAAAACTCCTTTCTTTCTCGTCCACTCAGGTGGGTGCGGACACACCTGCACGGATTACAGGTGACAGTTACAAGAATGAAGGGGAAGTGAACAGTACTCGACGACATTCAGGGATGAATGTAGACACATTCGGCAGGGATAATCATTCTTGTCTTGGGAGAGGTGGGAACCTGATATAAATTCAACTACTGACCCTTTGCATGTACCCGAAGGACCGATTACAAGAAGCAAGGTTAAGAAGATACAAGAGACCTAGACATTGCATCTTCAAAGGCTAGCTAGTGTACAATTTGAGAAAAAAGACTTTTGAGCTAAAAAATCTTTATAGAATTAGCATATCAAATCAAGAAAATAATGGAGTGACTGACATTGAAAAGTGATTAGAAGACTTTGCCTTTGGTAGTTGAACTACCAATTAAGACAATTTATGTATGCCTTATTTTCTTCAATTTGTATTTACTAGTTTTATTTGTAGTTGTAGTTTGTAGTTGGTAGATGAAATTCATTATGTTTGGGTTATCTTTTTAGCCAATTTAAAGGCATGTCATATTCATGCTTGAGCATCATTGTTGAATACAAATAAAACCTTTGTGTTCTATTGATACTTTTTTGGTGTTATTCTTTTTCAAACCTTGCTTTAGGTTTGATGCTTAAACCGATTCATTGAATTAGTTTTGATCAAGCTAATTCTGAAGTGAGTCGTCTTGGAATCTAAGAGTGACCATCATAGATTCCAAGTTCGATCTAAGAGTCATTCATCTTCTAACTAACTCTTGGTTGGAATCAATTCGTTAAGTTAGCTTTCTTTGTGAACGTTTGCAAGTATTCTAGAAGGATCTCTAGCTTTGCAAAATCCAGCATTGTTGGCGCTTATCATTTGGTATCAGAGCATTTGGTCGATGTTCTTTGGCCGCTCTAGAAATAAAATATCTTTACTGTTATTTTTTTTTTCCTATCAAGTTTTTAGTCTCTCTCAGTATATCGAAAAGAAAAAATAGTAGAAAAAAATCAGTAGTAAAAAAAAAAATCAGTTCGAAGGAAAAAAAAAGTATTATGTTCTTATCAATTATTTGAGTTTGTTCAAAATTTTCAAACTCTTGATCCTTGAGCTACTAGTCTTAGCTTGTGAGAGTTGATTGTTGAATTGGTGATAATCGAGCTTAAAGCAAGATTGCAAAAAAAAAAAAAAAAAAAAGCCTTTACCTTCTTGACCTAGTACCAAAAGCCTACCTTTGAGTGTTAAACACGAGTGTCCCTGAGTGAAATTTGTTGCGAAAAGTGTGGAGAGGTCTCTAATATTACTAATAACAAAATGTCACATAATAGAAAAGGAGTAGCACCAATACCAGATCTTAATACAACCATTCTTCGAGCAATTCAAGATATGAGGGAAATGATGATTCAAAGATAATTATTAAAATAGAATAAGAAATATACTCCTATTTAAATATTTTTGTTTACCTTGTTTAGATTAAAACTAAATTTAATAAAGGGTTGGAAATATGTAAATTTAATACGATCTGAGTAACTAGAAACAACTAAATAAATACTTAAATAACATTCTATTTTTATATTAAAAAAATAGTGAGCGTTACCAAAAAACACGGCCATCCTTTCCTAGTTCTACGTTATAATTTCGATTTCTACGTCATTATCTCTCTCAGGCGTATAAATAAAACAAAGAAATCTAAAATCCATGCAATCCCATGGCGCCTACCATATTTCTCGTTCTCGCACTACTTTCCATCGTCGAGTCCACCGCCGCCAAAGGCGGTGGTCTCAAGCTGGAACTCATCCAACGTCGACTCTCACCCGGCAACGTTTCACCGATGGCAGCCAAATCACAAATTTGGCCGGAAACCAGCGAATTTATAGTGAAAATCGCCGTCAGAACGCCGCCGACGGAGGTGCATGCAATCCTCGACACTGGCAGCGATTTATTTTGGGCTCAGTGTCGTCCATGTGCGAAATGTTACCGGCAAACGAATCCGATTTACGACCCTTCGAAATCGTCAACCTTTCAAACCCTTTCTTGCAAGTCATCGCAGTGCCATTTGAGGGGGTTCGGTGCGGCGTGCTCTGGCACCGATACGTGTAAGTACGGCTATGGGTATGGAAGCGGATCTACGCAGGGAGAATTGGCGACTGAAAAAATGGCTGTAACTTTGAGGTCAGGAGCGACGACGCCATTTTCTGGGGTGGTGTTTGGTTGCAGACATAATAATAGTGGAACGTTTAATGCCAATGAAATGGGATTGATCGGATTTGGAAGAGGAGTGATTTCCTTCGTTTCTCAGGTATATATATATATAGATATATATTATCACTTTCAATTATTATTAATATTTTAAAAAACATTATTAGCATCATAAGTTTTGGAGTGAAGGCGGTCGAGATTTCCGTTCGAATCGGAGTTTCAAGAAAACATGACTTTCGGTAAGAACTCGTATTTTTCTTCAAATTCAAACTCAAATAATAAGACGTGTGATTACTAAAACAATATAAGAAGAATATATGGTAGAAATAGAATATGAGATCTACAATATTCATGAAGTGATTCGGATTATGGATTGAAATATATAAAAATCTAAAGAAAATGGATCGAGAACGCTAAAAACTCACGTTTCTCGAAAATTTTAGAAAAAATGCAGGAGGAGAGAGAAGAGTGTTAGGATCGCACAACAACGCACACGCTCGATCTAGATGAACACAAAGAACAGGATAGAGAAAAGTGTAAGGAGAACTCTGGCTAAAAGGAGGTAAGAGAGAATTACAGAGAATAGAAAGTACTTCAAAGCTCTATCGGGATATATATATATATATATATATAGTTCAGTTTACTATATATAGCTTTACTAGATTTAACCATCTACTATATATAGTTATTTACTATATATAGCTTTACCCGACTTAACCATCTACTATATATAGCTATTTACCATATATAGCTTTACCGGATATAGCTTTACCAAATATAGCTTTATCAGATATAACCGTTGACCAAGCTATAAATAAGCAGCAGGCTCCATAACCTAACCAAGAGCACCGCCAAGCGTCGGCCGGCATACGGAGGAGCGCAGCAGAATCGATGTTGGACACGTGGCGCATTCCGGCTGGTGAGGCGTGCCCTGCACGCTTGGCACACGCGTCAGGCAAGCGGATTGGGGTTGGACCGAGTTCGAACTGATGCTCTACACGTGACTCGAGAACGCATGAATCAGACCGACGCTCCAACCTGGGTGCTGCCCCGCGACTGCGCTGGAAGTCGCGCGTAGGAAGCTCTCCACGGCTCGTGTAGCGCGTGAGTACTTGTTTTCCTTCTGTTTGGTCTCCGTTTGCTTGTTTTTCGTCTCGATTTTGATACCGACCCTATTACTATGTGAATTGGGACTTGTCAAGGATGCCCATTATATGTCTCACAATTCCATTGCCTCTTTTTGATCTTGCATCTATAGTCTTTTTACCCTGGTGGATTTCTTCTCTCTTATTTACTAAAAGTATGGAATCTTGGGTTATGGTCGAATGCTGGTCAATCCGAAAGTTTGTTGAATGATTCAATCTTCTATAAAAGTTCATAGAATTGGTGGAGGAAATCCTCTTTTTGGACGAAATGATCAAAGTTCGGAGACACATCTACAATCCGGTGCGCCTATAGGAATCCACAAAGAAAGGATCCAATTAATCAAGATACATAATGAAGGTCTTATCCATAGGATTTTGCACTTCTCAACAAACAAATAGAATATGTTTTATTATTCTAAGAGGTTATTCTATTTTAGGGAATGAACACTTGTTATTCTTCACTCTTGGGCTCAGGAATTCCTATCTAATTTCAGTGATACAGTCAAAGCGATTCTTTTATTAACAGATTTATGTATCAGATTTCATTCACCCCACGGTTTGGAACTAATGATTGGTTCTATCTACAAAGATTTTTGGTTTATTCTGATCAAATTATATCAGGTCTTGTTTCCACTTTTCCAGTTATTCTCGATACTATTTGCAAATCTTGGATTTTTCGTTATTTAAATCATTTATCTCCGTCACATTTAGCTTGTAGTTATTTCTCATTCAATGAATGATTGATAAATGATCTATCTACCGATATTATGAAAATCAAAAGACGCATGTTTCAGACTTTTTAGTTCTACATAAACTCAAATCCTATACGGAGGATTTTCATCGTTTTCATCCTAGAGAAGCGACTGGGCATATTGTATGTGCCAATTGCCATTTAGCTAGTAAGCTCGGTGGGATATTGAGGTTCCACTTTCTGTGTTCGAATTCCTCTTATGATAAGGAAGTGAAACAAGTTCTTGCTAATGGTAAGAAAGGGGGGGTTGAATGTGTGGGCTGTTCTTATTTTACCGGAGGGGTTTGAATTAGCTCTTTGCGATCGTATTTCTACCGAGATTAAAGAAAAGATAGACAATTTGTCTTTATAGTTCAATCGCCTTTCCTTTCTATTTTCATTCCCTTCGCTGAATCTTTCCCTTACCCTGACCTTCACATGAATGGATTGATTGGGGAAGGAAGGCCGTTCGAGAGTCTGATTCCGCTTTCACTCTTCTCAAGGAATGAGGCCACCAAACAAAGGGGAGTGCTTGCTTTTCCTATTAGACTTAATAATAGCTCCGCAGATCTTTTCATGATAGAGGAAGGGTCCGAAGGAGATTGCAAATCCGAACCTAGCATCGAATGAAAGAACTTGCTGACAAAGAGAGAACTGAGAGAGAGTGAAACTGATTGGGTTTATCTCAGGCTAAGGCCAACTAAGCTGCATTCAGTCAAGGTTCAAGCCCTGGCTGACTTTACTTAAATACTGAAACAACTCCCCTTTTCGTTAGCTCATTTAATAGCTCATCGGACCAGGAGACCGGTAAGCCAAGAGCAGAGAGTTTTTGATAAGCTTAGAGCTCCTACCTCCACAAGGGTTATTCCAACAAGACTAGAGAACAATTGGACTAGGCCCGCCCACTTACTGATTCAACAAGGCTTACTGATATGCCATCATTACGTATACGATCACTCTAAAAATGGTTCCTCCTCCAGCAGCCCTTAAACCACTCTCGTCTTTTCGCCTTATTTCTGCAATTGAATTTGAATCAGTCATACTAAGTAAGGCAAGCTTTTGAATTGATCTACAAGCTTAGAACTAGTAGCAAGTTTTCTAAAAGAACCTAGAATCTTATTTCACCGAATACAATTAGAAGTTGTTTGAACTCCTACTACTCTTAGATTAAGGCATAACGTAAACCTTGTCCTATTCCATGCTTCTGATTCAATTGCTAACAGTGGCAAAGAGCCTTTTTCTATTAGTTTCACAGCATATTCTGTAAAAGAAAGCAGATTCATTTGATTCCCTCCATCCATCACATCTATCATCGGTTTTGATTGAGCAGCTAGGTATTGCACCTTCACGTTTCTGTCAGGCTCCCTCACTTCTTGTTCTACCTGGTCTAACCTAAGAAGATGTGCCAAAGTGCTTATTCGAGAACACTTCTTTCACAAACAACCTATCCGCTCTTCCTGGTGCTCTCACTTCCTTGCTTCCAGGAGCATAATGATAATATAGTGCTGCGTAGTTGAAGGGGACAGAGATGTGGAGATGGCGAACCACTACCGCTAGGTGCTAAGGCTTCAACAAGTGAATGAGGAAGACCGACGAATAGACCGCCTTTCCCAACAAACAAAGGGAAGGGGGAAGAGTTCTACCAAACATCGGCTTACAGAAAGGAAAGAAGAGCTGCTTGCGCTGAAGGACAAACTAGAGGAAATGAGAGACGATTACCACTGCGAAGAAGATCAATGGAGAGGCTTCGAAGCCAAAACGATTTTAAGTTCTCTATTCCACTTCGTATTGAAAGGAGTCTGGTCGTACCAAGAAGTATAAAGAAATACTGAGCAAAGGTATGGCTCCCTTAACGCAGTTCCTTAGAGAGGAAGAAAAGCAAAGAGTAGATCAAGACTTCGATCGCCAGTGGCAGGGGAGGCACTATACTTTGCTAAACAAATAAGGTGCCAAGGAGCAATAGAGCCCGCTAAAGAAAGAGTTCCAACCCAGTGATTCATTCCGGGTCGAAAAATGTGAAAGTACAGTTTGCTAGGGTCTGAAGGGGCGGTCCAACTAGCTATTTACAATAGTAGGAAGGGCATTGGGAAGGCCAATCCATTTATTCAAGTGAACTAGATCATAAGGATAAGGAAAGACTCTATAATAAGCTCCTACAAGAGAATGGGAACAAAAGGGCCGAGCTAGGGGACCACTATAAGAAGAAGATTGACTTCCTGTCGAATAGAGAAGCTAACTGAGTAGGGCGCAAGCGATCGACTAATCAAGGAGCTATCCTCCAAAGGCCGCTTCCAGCTGCTTCTCTCCTAATTTATTCTTCTCGTAACCCAATGGCATAAATGGATAGCTTCCTTCTCGAGTCACCCTTAGATTCTCATTAAGCAAAAGAGGAAGTAGAGTCTTTGGTTGATGTAGGCATTGAATGAATTGAAAGCTCTCATGTTCCGGATTGTTACTGAATTGACTCTCTCTCCTCCCCTGGAAAGAAAGGTTCTTCAAATAGCTTTACCTTGGGAAATCTGTCTCATGAGTTCAATCAGGTAAAGAGGAAGTAGTTAAGTGGAATGAATCTCTTTTCTTTTAACGACTCTGACTCTAAAGGATAGATAGTAAAAGGAGTTAACAAGAATGAATAAAGAGGAAAAGCAAAGGAAGAAGACGCAGACAGAGTAAAAGAGAGTTCGGGATCATTCTTGCTTGTTTCTTACATTACAGTCGAGTGAGTGAAAGAAAAGGGTCTCGGTTCAGTCTAATGAATAAGGAAAGTAGGGTTAACTTATGAATTACCTTGCTTGTGATGAAAGAGTGAAACCTGGTTCCGGTTCCTTTATAGAATAGAAGCTGATAGTTTAGAAGGGTCAGTCTCATTAATGATTCTTCTTCTGTAGCGCAGCGAACATCCTTTCATTTGTTGGAGAGGTATAGGAGTTGATGGTGTTAATATAACACACGCAGAAGCAATTTGGATCTTAGGCACTTTTAGAACATCAATTATTGTAAATAATGTAACAACCTAAAATAATGATAATATGTATTTTGTATTTATTTGTTGTGTGTTTGATGATGATAATAATAATAATAATAATAATAACAATAATAATAATAATAATAATTATAATAATAATAATAATAATAATTAAAAAAAGAAAAAGAAAAAAAGAAAAAGAAAAAGGAAATCGAAGCAGCTGCGTCAAGCAACTGCTGTAAAGGAGATGAGGGGCGGCGGACGCGTAGGCTGGAGGCGTGGGATTGATGAGTGGATTATTAGAGGATGTGGAAGCGTATTAGGGCCTTGATTAGGTTTTAAAAAGGAAGAAAAACGAAGAATAGTGATTATAAAAAAAACCCAGAAAACAGAGGAGGAAATTTTTTAGAATTCGAGTTTTGGTTGCTTAAAATTGGACATCAATCGAGGGTAAAGAAAGAGGGGTTGTTGCTGAGGAATCCTTTGAGGAAGAGGATACGGCCACGAGCTGAATCGATCGGTGATTCGAAGGTAACGAAAAAAAAACCATATCACCGAACCTTTAAATCTCGATATCTTGATTCATACTGCATAATAAGTTATAAAATAAGGCTTGTTAGAACCGTAGTTAGAAGATCTATAAAGTTGTAGAAGAAATCAGAACGAAATTCGAGCCGTAGAGATGAAATTTTTGCTTCGGGACACAACGAGTATTAAAGGAAAAAGATTGGGAAAAATTGCAGGGAGGAGAGGTTGAAGACGAGCG
Source organism: Cucurbita moschata (assembly GCF_002738365.1). Lineage (NCBI taxonomy): Eukaryota > Viridiplantae > Streptophyta > Magnoliopsida > Cucurbitales > Cucurbitaceae > Cucurbita > Cucurbita moschata. The sequence goes on from NW_019268570.1 coordinate 819,398, forward strand.
CGTGAAGGACACGCGAGGCGCGTGGGAGGCCGCGAGTGGAAGTGCGATTGTGCGCGGATCAGGCGCGTGAGAAACGAACCCCGACCTTGGGTTGGCGCGTGAGGGCGCGTGAGCAGGTATTTTGGCTCCCGGTTTGTCCTGTTCGACTCCTTTTGACCTGTCCTATCAAAATTGGTTTATACTTATGTTGAAATTGATAAAATATAGGTCTAATAGGAAGGAATTGTGTTGAAATACTATTAAACGTACATTCAAGGGGGAAAAGGAGTTCGAAACCAAGTAAGTAGCGTATCGATCTATGAACTAGTTCTTAACTTGTTTTACAACATGTGAGTGTGTTGTTTACCTGATTAAGAGCTTAGTATGTTATGATGAGCTTTGATGATATTGAGTGTTTATTGTATATTGTGACTGCTTGTCTGTGATGTAAGCATGATATAAATGATTGTCAGAATGTTCTATGTGTTGAACATGATACATGTATGAAAGCATGCAGTAACTGTGAGTATGTTATGCATGTTAATGGAAAGGTTATGACTCTAGATATGCTTATTGGTTGTTGAGCTATGGCTTATTTATATGAGTATGATAGTCTACTAATTCCCGCGGAGTTCCTGGCCAACGCGCTGTGTGCTAAGTGAGGGAGCATGAGTACTCCTGACCGTTGGTATATGAGATAAACAGGCCGCCAGAGCAATTAGTAGACGGGCCGTATTTGACCGAGAGCGAGTCTTACATACGAGTCCGAAAATTCTAGATAAGCATATCGAAAGAGAGTCAGTAACCTAACTGGAGGTAGCTGGGATACCTCATTAACGAACAGATGACCCTAGTAAGAGAACTAGGAGTCGATGATGAATAAAACTTAAAAACACCTGGAAAGATTAGTTATGAACTCTTGAATGATAAGCTAGCTACTTATTGAGTAATCTAATTACTCATCAAAATTATTATAACTTTTCTTTCCAGATTTAGATGATGCAGGCCAACCGAGGACGAGACCAGCGGGCTAGAGACTACTGGGAATCCATGTCTGGGTCTATTTATGTAATTATGTTTTTGTTGTCAAGAATTTACTTTGGTCGTTTTAAGTTTTTAAAAGTACTGTTTTTTTTTATAAATATTTTACTGGATGTTTTTAGAAATATTTTGAGTTTTATGATTGGATATCAGAGTTTGTTATTATTGTCGATGGTAACTCCTGTTAATCGCGTTGACGATGAGCAGGTGTTACAAATAACTAGCATGTTCATAAGTATTAAAATTTAATGAGTTTAAATACTAACCTTTTGTAGTTCAAACTCCTTTTGCCTCACGAACCGGTTTCGAACCACCACTAGTGTCTTCTCCACTATCCTCCGGCCTTAGAACGAGATTGTGGAATCCGGTGAGTGACTAAACTTGGGAGGGATTTTGTATATGTGAAGAGAGTGTTTGTGAGAGGTTTTTCTCAAGGTTTTTCACCAAGACGAAGAAGACCTTCCATGTATCATGATCACTCTGTTTAAAGAGTCATGTTTGCATGTTCATGCAAATTTGAGATCACCAAATTTTGAAACTTAAAATTCCACTCAAATGTTTGGGATTATGTGGCAACCATGCATGTTTGAGTTAACCAAATTTTGACACTCAAAATTCCACTCAAACTTGTGGGGTTTATTTGGCAAACATGCAAGTTTGGTTAAACAAAATTTTGACACCTCAAAATTCCACTAACATGGATTTTTCCATTAGATGAAAGTCAACGTTTTGACTTTCTTCATTTTAATTCAACAATTAATTTGAATAATGAATTTCAAATTAAAGTAACATTAAATGATTAATTAAACTATTTAATTAATATTTAATATTAATTCAAATGCCAATCCCAATCAATTCCGACACATAATTGATTAAGATATTTAAATCTTATTTAAATATCTCAGATTCTCTCTTTTTGTTTAATTCGTAAATAAAACCAAATTGCGGTTAAATATATCGTATATATGTAACGCATA
>NW_019268570.1:821404-824663 GCF_002738365.1 Cucurbita moschata
GAAGCAGCTGCGTCAAGCAACTGCTGTAAAGGAGATGAGGGGCGGCGGACGCGTAGGCTGGAGGCGTGGGATTGATGAGTGGATTATTAGAGGATGTGGAAGCGTATTAGGGCCTTGATTAGGTTTTAAAAAGGAAGAAAAACGAAGAATAGTGATTATAAAAAAAACCCAGAAAACAGAGGAGGAAATTTTTTAGAATTCGAGTTTTGGTTGCTTAAAATTGGACATCAATCGAGGGTAAAGAAAGAGGGGTTGTTGCTGAGGAATCCTTTGAGGAAGAGGATACGGCCACGAGCTGAATCGATCGGTGATTCGAAGGTAACGAAAAAAAAACCATATCACCGAACCTTTAAATCTCGATATCTTGATTCATACTGCATAATAAGTTATAAAATAAGGCTTGTTAGAACCGTAGTTAGAAGATCTATAAAGTTGTAGAAGAAATCAGAACGAAATTCGAGCCGTAGAGATGAAATTTTTGCTTCGGGACACAACGAGTATTAAAGGAAAAAGATTGGGAAAAATTGCAGGGAGGAGAGGTTGAAGACGAGCGCGTGAAGGACACGCGAGGCGCGTGGGAGGCCGCGAGTGGAAGTGCGATTGTGCGCGGATCAGGCGCGTGAGAAACGAACCCCGACCTTGGGTTGGCGCGTGAGGGCGCGTGAGCAGGTATTTTGGCTCCCGGTTTGTCCTGTTCGACTCCTTTTGACCTGTCCTATCAAAATTGGTTTATACTTATGTTGAAATTGATAAAATATAGGTCTAATAGGAAGGAATTGTGTTGAAATACTATTAAACGTACATTCAAGGGGGAAAAGGAGTTCGAAACCAAGTAAGTAGCGTATCGATCTATGAACTAGTTCTTAACTTGTTTTACAACATGTGAGTGTGTTGTTTACCTGATTAAGAGCTTAGTATGTTATGATGAGCTTTGATGATATTGAGTGTTTATTGTATATTGTGACTGCTTGTCTGTGATGTAAGCATGATATAAATGATTGTCAGAATGTTCTATGTGTTGAACATGATACATGTATGAAAGCATGCAGTAACTGTGAGTATGTTATGCATGTTAATGGAAAGGTTATGACTCTAGATATGCTTATTGGTTGTTGAGCTATGGCTTATTTATATGAGTATGATAGTCTACTAATTCCCGCGGAGTTCCTGGCCAACGCGCTGTGTGCTAAGTGAGGGAGCATGAGTACTCCTGACCGTTGGTATATGAGATAAACAGGCCGCCAGAGCAATTAGTAGACGGGCCGTATTTGACCGAGAGCGAGTCTTACATACGAGTCCGAAAATTCTAGATAAGCATATCGAAAGAGAGTCAGTAACCTAACTGGAGGTAGCTGGGATACCTCATTAACGAACAGATGACCCTAGTAAGAGAACTAGGAGTCGATGATGAATAAAACTTAAAAACACCTGGAAAGATTAGTTATGAACTCTTGAATGATAAGCTAGCTACTTATTGAGTAATCTAATTACTCATCAAAATTATTATAACTTTTCTTTCCAGATTTAGATGATGCAGGCCAACCGAGGACGAGACCAGCGGGCTAGAGACTACTGGGAATCCATGTCTGGGTCTATTTATGTAATTATGTTTTTGTTGTCAAGAATTTACTTTGGTCGTTTTAAGTTTTTAAAAGTACTGTTTTTTTTTATAAATATTTTACTGGATGTTTTTAGAAATATTTTGAGTTTTATGATTGGATATCAGAGTTTGTTATTATTGTCGATGGTAACTCCTGTTAATCGCGTTGACGATGAGCAGGTGTTACAAATAACTAGCATGTTCATAAGTATTAAAATTTAATGAGTTTAAATACTAACCTTTTGTAGTTCAAACTCCTTTTGCCTCACGAACCGGTTTCGAACCACCACTAGTGTCTTCTCCACTATCCTCCGGCCTTAGAACGAGATTGTGGAATCCGGTGAGTGACTAAACTTGGGAGGGATTTTGTATATGTGAAGAGAGTGTTTGTGAGAGGTTTTTCTCAAGGTTTTTCACCAAGACGAAGAAGACCTTCCATGTATCATGATCACTCTGTTTAAAGAGTCATGTTTGCATGTTCATGCAAATTTGAGATCACCAAATTTTGAAACTTAAAATTCCACTCAAATGTTTGGGATTATGTGGCAACCATGCATGTTTGAGTTAACCAAATTTTGACACTCAAAATTCCACTCAAACTTGTGGGGTTTATTTGGCAAACATGCAAGTTTGGTTAAACAAAATTTTGACACCTCAAAATTCCACTAACATGGATTTTTCCATTAGATGAAAGTCAACGTTTTGACTTTCTTCATTTTAATTCAACAATTAATTTGAATAATGAATTTCAAATTAAAGTAACATTAAATGATTAATTAAACTATTTAATTAATATTTAATATTAATTCAAATGCCAATCCCAATCAATTCCGACACATAATTGATTAAGATATTTAAATCTTATTTAAATATCTCAGATTCTCTCTTTTTGTTTAATTCGTAAATAAAACCAAATTGCGGTTAAATATATCGTATATATGTAACGCATATTCCCTAATTTGAATTCGAACACTTCGAACTCACTCGTCACACTGTTCTATGGTTTAGTCCGATATGAGCTAGCAGAGGGACCTAATGGACCTATAGATCATGGGCTCCAACGATCCAAGATTAACCGGTTTAAACTCATTAACCTTGTTAACCAACATTCGTTAACTACTAGGACACTCCACTATAGCCTAGTAGTTGCACTCCCCTCACTATAGATATATTTCTGTCCATCTGATATAACCATGATTAGTAAGTCGATCCTTCACAGGTTGTTCGTAACTAGAGCTGGGTCAATTTACCGTTTTACCCCTGAAGTTACTTCTTGTTTCTTATGTCTCACTGATCCTCTAATGAACAATTGGTTTGTGGTCCAACCAGTAAACCGAATCCCTCTCAGGCCAATGAGAGGGTGGGGCCCCTTGTTCAAGACCTGGAGTCAGTGCTTAAGGGAACTACCTTTCTTCTATCCCTAAAAGTGGGTAGGAGTGAATTCCGTCTTGCACCCCACGTCCCCAGCCATTCACCCAGTCTTACCCCTGAAATGGGAGGCCCGTTGAGTCGGTGAATTAAAGCCACTCTCACCCATGCAAATCTAAGGATAATTCTGAATAAACAGGAGTTCATGGTTAGCTCAGGATTAAAATCGAGTTACCTAGGTTATCGAATGAAAAGAGAATCAGTCTCAACAGTAAAGACATTATAAAGTGA
>NW_019268570.1:824673-834673 GCF_002738365.1 Cucurbita moschata
CGCGGATCAGGCGCGTGAGAAACGAACCCCGACCTTGGGTTGGCGCGTGAGGGCGCGTGAGCAGGTATTTTGGCTCCCGGTTTGTCCTGTTCGACTCCTTTTGACCTGTCCTATCAAAATTGGTTTATACTTATGTTGAAATTGATAAAATATAGGTCTAATAGGAAGGAATTGTGTTGAAATACTATTAAACGTACATTCAAGGGGGAAAAGGAGTTCGAAACCAAGTAAGTAGCGTATCGATCTATGAACTAGTTCTTAACTTGTTTTACAACATGTGAGTGTGTTGTTTACCTGATTAAGAGCTTAGTATGTTATGATGAGCTTTGATGATATTGAGTGTTTATTGTATATTGTGACTGCTTGTCTGTGATGTAAGCATGATATAAATGATTGTCAGAATGTTCTATGTGTTGAACATGATACATGTATGAAAGCATGCAGTAACTGTGAGTATGTTATGCATGTTAATGGAAAGGTTATGACTCTAGATATGCTTATTGGTTGTTGAGCTATGGCTTATTTATATGAGTATGATAGTCTACTAATTCCCGCGGAGTTCCTGGCCAACGCGCTGTGTGCTAAGTGAGGGAGCATGAGTACTCCTGACCGTTGGTATATGAGATAAACAGGCCGCCAGAGCAATTAGTAGACGGGCCGTATTTGACCGAGAGCGAGTCTTACATACGAGTCCGAAAATTCTAGATAAGCATATCGAAAGAGAGTCAGTAACCTAACTGGAGGTAGCTGGGATACCTCATTAACGAACAGATGACCCTAGTAAGAGAACTAGGAGTCGATGATGAATAAAACTTAAAAACACCTGGAAAGATTAGTTATGAACTCTTGAATGATAAGCTAGCTACTTATTGAGTAATCTAATTACTCATCAAAATTATTATAACTTTTCTTTCCAGATTTAGATGATGCAGGCCAACCGAGGACGAGACCAGCGGGCTAGAGACTACTGGGAATCCATGTCTGGGTCTATTTATGTAATTATGTTTTTGTTGTCAAGAATTTACTTTGGTCGTTTTAAGTTTTTAAAAGTACTGTTTTTTTTTATAAATATTTTACTGGATGTTTTTAGAAATATTTTGAGTTTTATGATTGGATATCAGAGTTTGTTATTATTGTCGATGGTAACTCCTGTTAATCGCGTTGACGATGAGCAGGTGTTACAAATAACTAGCATGTTCATAAGTATTAAAATTTAATGAGTTTAAATACTAACCTTTTGTAGTTCAAACTCCTTTTGCCTCACGAACCGGTTTCGAACCACCACTAGTGTCTTCTCCACTATCCTCCGGCCTTAGAACGAGATTGTGGAATCCGGTGAGTGACTAAACTTGGGAGGGATTTTGTATATGTGAAGAGAGTGTTTGTGAGAGGTTTTTCTCAAGGTTTTTCACCAAGACGAAGAAGACCTTCCATGTATCATGATCACTCTGTTTAAAGAGTCATGTTTGCATGTTCATGCAAATTTGAGATCACCAAATTTTGAAACTTAAAATTCCACTCAAATGTTTGGGATTATGTGGCAACCATGCATGTTTGAGTTAACCAAATTTTGACACTCAAAATTCCACTCAAACTTGTGGGGTTTATTTGGCAAACATGCAAGTTTGGTTAAACAAAATTTTGACACCTCAAAATTCCACTAACATGGATTTTTCCATTAGATGAAAGTCAACGTTTTGACTTTCTTCATTTTAATTCAACAATTAATTTGAATAATGAATTTCAAATTAAAGTAACATTAAATGATTAATTAAACTATTTAATTAATATTTAATATTAATTCAAATGCCAATCCCAATCAATTCCGACACATAATTGATTAAGATATTTAAATCTTATTTAAATATCTCAGATTCTCTCTTTTTGTTTAATTCGTAAATAAAACCAAATTGCGGTTAAATATATCGTATATATGTAACGCATATTCCCTAATTTGAATTCGAACACTTCGAACTCACTCGTCACACTGTTCTATGGTTTAGTCCGATATGAGCTAGCAGAGGGACCTAATGGACCTATAGATCATGGGCTCCAACGATCCAAGATTAACCGGTTTAAACTCATTAACCTTGTTAACCAACATTCGTTAACTACTAGGACACTCCACTATAGCCTAGTAGTTGCACTCCCCTCACTATAGATATATTTCTGTCCATCTGATATAACCATGATTAGTAAGTCGATCCTTCACAGGTTGTTCGTAACTAGAGCTGGGTCAATTTACCGTTTTACCCCTGAAGTTACTTCTTGTTTCTTATGTCTCACTGATCCTCTAATGAACAATTGGTTTGTGGTCCAACCAGTAAACCGAATCCCTCTCAGGCCAATGAGAGGGTGGGGCCCCTTGTTCAAGACCTGGAGTCAGTGCTTAAGGGAACTACCTTTCTTCTATCCCTAAAAGTGGGTAGGAGTGAATTCCGTCTTGCACCCCACGTCCCCAGCCATTCACCCAGTCTTACCCCTGAAATGGGAGGCCCGTTGAGTCGGTGAATTAAAGCCACTCTCACCCATGCAAATCTAAGGATAATTCTGAATAAACAGGAGTTCATGGTTAGCTCAGGATTAAAATCGAGTTACCTAGGTTATCGAATGAAAAGAGAATCAGTCTCAACAGTAAAGACATTATAAAGTGAGAGTGGTTTTCTTCATGGTCCGATCTTATACAATAGTCATTGCATAGGACGCCCCCACTCACATGTCTCCACATGTACAATTTAGTGATCACATTGTTTATATCATATACAAAAGTGGGCCGCATCCATAGTGTCCCCAGAATAAGGTTCTCAGCCTTATCCTTATACTATAGATCATTTTGACTATATACTTGAACTTGATCCCCTCTTATGTCTCTACATATAGTTCAAGTAATCATACTATAGCCAGAGTGTTCTTAGTTTATTGGATTTAGATTAATGATCGTAAAGTTCACTTTATTCAATAACAATTTTTACTGATTAAACATCAATAATAACTTTATTGAAAATAGAATATATCTTTGTTTACAAACTATGAGTTTTAGGACATAAAACCCAACCGGAGTAAACTCTAATTCATCTTGAGTTGCGGAGTTCAGTCTCTTTAGCAAGTAGTGGTTGTATTCAAAGCAGGTGTTAAAGATTCTAACTAAATTGATTTATTAGACTCTTCCTTCATATGAAACCAAAGATACTGGGATCTTGCATTACGAGTAACTGCTCAACCGGGAGTAATTAGTTCCACCCGAGGAAGCAGGGGACACTGTAGCTGCTGATGCTGAATCTTATACTGGTACATGGACAACTAACTGTGTGGACCGATGGGCTTATCTGTCTTGATCCTTACCGATGAAAGGACGATGCTATGGATGTTTGTTCCCGCTGAAAATCAATATATTGCTTACTTATCTAGTTGTTTATCCCCTACTAGACCCTTTTGCGGAAGGTTCTGTTACTGACTGACTTCTATTGTGGTTAATTAGATTCCAAGGCTCCGCGTGCTCTACGTCTGGAGTATTTGCCGAATCCCTACCCCTACTGCTTATATACACTTTCCAAGGCCCCACGCCTCCCTCATGGTATCCACGGGTTGAAAAAGATAAGTTGAACAAGTATGTATGGTCGCCTTCTCTCTATTGGGATGTACTATATGAACCTAAATTGGGATTTTATCCACTAAGAATGAATGAATTATGCTAGTAAGAGCTGCAGTTTATGAATGTCTACAATGCTACTGCAGATGCGAAGACATGATGAAAAGGGCTATACTTGCTAGAGACGAGAATTGGGAGTTCCTATCGTAATGCATGAATGCTTAAATGGGGGATTCATTGCAAATCCTAGAAGAAAAGAGCTACTCAAAGAGAATATGTATGCTTTACAGAATGAAAGAAGGTAAAAGAAAGACAAAGAGAATGAATCTTGAGTTGAGCCTTTCCCAAGTTCAAGAGCTACTTCATCTATTTACCTGATGTTTGAGTGAAGCCACCTTGTTTACTGTGTTTCAAGGTTCAGGAGCGAAGCTGCGAGACCGACAGGGAAAGGAGTTCAATTCAATCTCATTCTTCTTTCATCTTTCCTTCCTTAAGTCAAGAGTGTTCGAAAGGAGCAGATTTTCACCGTAGAGTTGCACCACTTGTGGAACAAGAAACTGAGCTCCAAGAGCACACTACTGGAAGAAAGAGCACCGAAAGCTATACCATTCAACCTGCTCTTCTAGTTCGTTGAGCTTGGTTTCATGTTCACTAGTCAGGATAAGCAGGCGGGGTTGACTCATGTGCGAACTCAGACCAAGGTTTCCATCTTCTTCCGTACCTCGGAGGAGAATTGAATTGAAATTGATCATTGCTTCTATTAGTCCCAAGACTTGAGAACCAAGGTATCGAACCAATATACCTCTACTCTAATCTGCTGATGTATTGATGCCCTAGGGACCATGACACAAACCTGTTGAACAAAGAAAGTCCTATTCAATTCTATTCAACATGAGCTAAACAAACCAAACCATAGGCTGCTGTCTAACTTGTATAGGCTGTCCTTGTATTCTACCCCACTAACTCAATCCATCCAATACCAATAGTAGTAAACCAATCTCTCTTCCGCGAATCCTGCTTTTTTACAGGTTGATACCATACCACAAAGAGTATTCGGCAGCAAATCATACTCATGAAAAGAGAGTACAAATCTCAACTAACTTGAACTGGCGACTGAATAGATGTTTCATCATTCTATGCTGTTGTGTAATAGAAAAGGATACCACCTAGGCTTTTAGCTGCATCAGATGCTGAAGCTGCCTCGGATGTTTTGGTCACTTAACCCTTTTTCTTTCTTGTAAAAAATGGCTCATTGGGAGGAGCGCTTGGGTATGCAAGAAGGGCAGATGGTTATCTTATATGGAATCTTGTCAATAATTGTCTGAAGTAAGCAAAGCAACCTCTACTCGTGCAAGGGATTCGTAGTAAGGTCAAGGACTAAGTCTAAGTCACGATCTTTACGTGCTGTGATCGAATAACTCAGTCCGAAACTATTCGCTTTATAGCTTGCCAGCTTTTACGCTTTCCTTGTTCCTACTTCCTTGGGTTTTCTAAGAAGAAGGTACTTTTAGGCGGCAGATTCTTTTGCTTCTCCAAAGATCTCAGGGGTTATTACGCAATCCAACGAAGAAGTCAGATGTATACCTAGATTAGTCCACTGAAGGAAAGAAATTTGACCGACGCACAGGCGCTAATAATCATTACAGAACAGGAACTCTAACTAATCAAGAATAAAAAAAGAGTTTGATTACGCTCCAACAGAAGGAGTTTATCCAGAGGTTTCAATAAACTAATTGGCCCCCTTTTCTTTATCTTTATAAAGGAGTCAAGCTATAGGGTGTAGGGTGAAATCCACTTCCTCAGTCAACTAGCTAAGCTATCATAAACCTCAGCACAACTATTTGAATCGACATCAACCTGAAGAAAAGGGACGGGGACAAGGAATGCCTTGTCTGTGAGGGAGTCAATGTAGACTATTTGCGACGTTAATCGAGGATCTTTCGCCTAGGACAGTAATTCCACTGCATATGAGGGAGGTTTGTGCAAGTGAAGAATTCGTAATAGTTGAGAAGTGGACAAAACACCATTGGCAATAGTGAGCTATTTCTAATTCTCTGGATAGGAAATAGAAATTCAGACATTTGCCGACAAAGAGTATAGTTAATGAACAAGAAGCAGGGATTGAAGAAATGGCGTGTATGTGATCTAATCACCTGCAAGCGCTGGAAGAAATTACAGCATTTATTTATCAGTTGGCAGGCGAAACGGAAATTGTCGATTGATGAGATTGCACTAGTAGTTGAGGATTGGAAATCTAAGGCACCCGTGCATCTAACTCGGGATCAGATTGGTGTTTCGAATAGGTAGGTTTAGCCTGGTAGACCTCAGAGAGAAAGAGATATGGGATCCCACCCTTTTCTCTCCTTGATCTATTCTTGCTTGTCCTTGAGTTCAAGTAGCTATGAGCTACAGTTGCTATGAGTTAGTGAGTTATGGCTGCTATTGAGCGAGATCTATTGAGTTAAGGAACTCTTGAGTCTGGCTCCACTTGAGCTCTGTTTCAAACAAACCCTAGTCAAACCTATTTAGGGAGTTTCGGGTTTCGGATTTAGTGGTTTATACCTCTGACGAACCCAGGTGGAATTTCAACAAGGGATTCCCTAACTGATTCTTCCTACTGTACTAGTCTTTCTTCTTTTCTTTCAAAACCCGGACTAAAAGCGGCCTTCTATTCATTGCTTGAGAAAGTTCTCTCTTCTTCAGCTCCCGATATCCTTCGATATCCTTGCTTTGCTACTCTTCCTCCTTGAGACACAGAGATTAGATACTTGGCATACGAGCCGGTTTCGATTAAAAGAGTGGGATTCTAGCTGCTTTCCTTTGACTAGGCCCTTGAAAGATAGCCGGCCCAGGAGGTCGATGGTCTGCATTGGATTGAAGAATTTCCCCTCTTTCTATTGAATATTGAATAAAGGGATAGATCATATCTGAATAGGTAGTGAGCCAGCGAAAGTTGCAGGCTGGATGCCTATTTCAAGAAGTGTAGTTGCAGATGCTCCTAAGTCACCCATCCGATTTGATTCTCTTTTTTTTAGCTACAATCGACAGCATTCAATCGATTGGCTTTTGTAGGGGTCGGGCCTGGGCTCAGTGATCAATCTAAGGGAGGGAAGAGACTTCCTTTTTTGGCCTTTTGGGATCTCCATCCTTGACTATAGTCAATAGAGATGGATCAACTCAGGATTGAACTAGATTGGGCAATTTGATCTATAAGAGATCGTCATGGGTAGGATGTCAAAAGTCTCCTTAAAGCGGCCTATTCAAAGAAGATAATGGGCGCACTCGACGAAAAGGGCAGATCCTTTAGTTCGAGACCTAAGCTGATTGAAAGTTGACAATGAATGAGCTAACAGTTGAGCTAATCTTTCTCTACATCGGCCCATATTCTATATTAAGAAGAATCTCTAGCTTTCTCTTTTGATTTGCAATTTTGAGAGGCTGGTTCCTTATCGGGCCTGTGAGAGAGAAGGAGTAGGGGTAGAATCTTCAAGTTCAACTCCCACTTGTTCAACTCCCACTTGTTTCGTGGTCTTGGAACCTTGCTCCACATCTGGTTCCATTTCCAACCGCACTTTCTTCACTTCTCTGGCGGTCCTTGTGAAGCTAACTCGTTTCTGCTTGCTCATAACGTAGTTCTCACAACGACCCACATCAACAGATTTCAGACCTTCTAAAACTCCTTTCGCAGCCAGCCTCTTCATTCCTTTCGCGCTCATAGGTTCAAGTCTATTGTGCCGTAGACTTGAATTTGAAGCACTCTCAGCAACAGCAGCTATGTTCATACACCCTGTAGTGGTGTCTAGGGTTCCAGATTTTGAGCCACGTGCTACCACCGTAGCACCCTTCATAATCTTCCACGAACCCTTCCCTAACTTTGTTGCATAACTAGTGCTATCCAATTGACCAATAGAGATCAGGTTCCTTTTGAGAGCAGGAATATATCTGATATCCTTTAATGTCCACCGATTTCCTGCCGGAGTTTTTATGCAGACATCTCCTTTTCCTTTAATCTCCAAATCTTTGTTGTCGGCAAGATACACCTTCTCGAAATTTCCAGACTTGAAATTTTGGAACAACTCTTTATTTGGAGACGAATGAAAAGATGCACCTGAATCCAAAATCCAGGATTCAATCGAACTGTCCACGCTGAGGATTAGAGCATCCCCAATGTCTTCTGCTGAATTTATAGAATCATCATCATCTCCAGATTTGTGATTCTGCTTTCTCTTTGGTCTTGTACAACCTGTCCGAAAGTGACCTTTTTCTCCACAATTCCAACACGTTACGTTTGGTCTATTTGGAGATTTTTCTCGGCTCTTTGATTTTGATCGCCCTTTGTTTGGGCCCTTCGGCTTACTTCTTCCCCTTCGATCAACACTGAGAGCATTGCCTGATGAATCTCCAGTTTCTCGTTTGTGAATACTTTCGCTGAGAACTACATCTCGAATTTCACCAAACTTCAGTTTATCAGATCCTCGGGAACTGCTGATTGCGACAACAATAGTATCCCATGACTCGGGGAAGGATGACATCAAAATCAACGCTTTAATTTCATCTTCGAAATTAATTTCCACCGAACTCAATTGACTTATGATCATATTGAATTCATTTATATGATCAACAACACGTCCACCTTCAGACATCTGTAGATTGAACAATCTACGCATCAAATACACTTGTTCATAGCCGACGGTTTTTCGTACATATTCGACAGCGCCTTCATTAGATCTGACGTTGTCTTCTCCTTGATAATGTTGAACGCCACGTTTCTGGATAGCGACAACTGGATCATCCCTAAGGCTTTTCGATCCTTAAGCTTCCACTGTTCCGTGGTCATGGTATCCGGCTTCACCCCCAATAGAGGTTCGTGAAGATCTTTCTGGTACAGATAATCTTCAATCTGCATCTTTCAGAAACCGAAATCGGATCCATTGAACTTCTCAATTCCAATCTTTAAACTTTCCATCTTCACAAATCGTGGTGAATTTCGCCTAGCTCTGACTTCCGCCTGGCTTTGATACCAGTTGTTAGGACCACACAACAACGCACACGCTCGATCTAGATGAACACAAAGAATGGGATAGAGAAAATTGCAAGGAAAACTCTAGCTAAAAGAATTTTTTTTTATTGATGACTTTAGGTATGTACAACAAGAGAGAGTACAGAGAATAGAAAAGTACATTTTCAAAGCTCTACAGTACCAGATATATATATGGTTTAGTTTACTATATATAGCTTTACCAGATTTAGCCATCTACTATATATAGCTATTTACCATATATAGCTTTACCAGATATAGCTTTACCATATATAGCTTTACTATATATAGCTTTACCAAATATAACTTTACCGGATATAACCGTTGACCAAGCTATAAATAAGCATCAGGCTCCATAACCTAACAGATTTCACCCTCTTTTTTTTTATTTTTTTACAAAAAAAAATTATAAAGGGGTTCAGTTCAAATCATTTTATCGACATGAGTGTTCTATATTGATAAAAAAAATTCCAACTATTTGAAACGATTTATGTATTAACATAGTAGTAGAAAGAGTACCATGCTGCGTCCGGACTTCAAACGGTTTAGCTTTAACCATGTTAATGGTCCCACATTATTGGTTGATAGAGAATCAAAGTGAATTTACCAATGAATCACGAAATGCTATGGTTCTTCAATATGATTTCTTCATTTTGTCAGAAGTAATTCGCGGGATCATGCACCTTTTCGTAGTTATACCTAGAAAAGTACAGTTGGTTGTATCCAACTTGTTCTTGAAATAAACAACTCGCACACAATACACCAAGCACTAAGCTTAGATTTATTGGATTTGTTGCTAAAATATCGGTATTAAATCCGAAACTCTCGGCGGATGGCCAATAACCCAAAGAAATGAAAGAATCGGTTACATTTTTCATATGATCTCCTTTTTTTTATAGATAAAACTAATTATCTATTTCTTTCGATTTTTTTTTTTATTAATTTCCTATTTCGTTTCGAAATAGAGTAAAAAATATGTTGTAACAATCCTAAAAAAAAAAAGTTCCATTCGAGATTGGACTAAAAAAGGGAAGGAAGAAGGCGAGTCAGTATGCTAATGCCTCATCCTCAAATCAATCATTCCCATAGGTTATTGTCCCAACGAATAAGGAATTGTAGGAGTGAAAGCTTTATATAACTCGAGCATATAATTCGAAAAAGCAAGAGCAGCAAGTCCAAGTAAATAAAATACGAAACAAATACGTAATTTTTTTAGGATTAAACAAAAGGATTCGCAAATAAAAGTGCTAATGCTACAACCAGTCCATAAATTGTTAAAGCTTCCATAAAAGCCAGACTAAGCAATAAAGTACCTCGGATTTTTCCCTCCGCCTCGGGTTGTCTCGCGATCCCTTCTACAGCTTGGCCCGCAG
>NW_019268570.1:839329-841407 GCF_002738365.1 Cucurbita moschata
AGGAATGAGTATAAAAATTATACTCAGTAAGCCACCTACTTGTAGGCTCTCGTCGCACCCTAAACTTAACAAACAACCACGGACTTTCCTTTGGCTCTAGATCATCTGATTCTGGTCTTAGCTCATTAGGGCTTCCCCCTAGGGACTTGCCCCCTTCGGGCTTCTTTGGTTCTTAGATCTTCTATTTATACCCCTAGAGTTCCTTTTATGCTAACCCGTGTCGGACTGGTGCCTTGCGAGTGGCTACCTCGGCATGGGTATGAGATTACTTGGGGTCTTGCCTAGGAAGTGAGCTGCAACCCCCTAGCCCCATGGTAATCCCCCTGTATTTGGGAGGGCTACCTCCCCTATTCCATCCAGCTAAACGGTCAATTACGACGTGGGTATCCCGTTTCCCATACTAAACGGCTATCGAGCAGTCGAGTCCTGATCAGGAACCCGCTGGTCCCCCACGAAGCTATATCACCATCCACACACAAGTAGCCTAAGGGTACTCTAGAGGTGGCTCGTATGCCGTGGTGGTCTGTTAGCCTACTGGGGAATGTTAGGTCTTATACCTTAGTGTCTTGTTACTCTAACCACATATCCCTAGACTTTATCATTCTCGTGGGACGTGGAAATTAACTGAGTGTGCACACAACTATCATCCAGCATCATCATGCAAAATAAACATACATGCTCAACGGGGCCATGACATCCGTCAAATCCCGGAGCGCAGAGTTCACAAGTTCCTATTCTCCTTTCAGCATGAATTAAACATTTACATATAAAGCGGAAGCTTAGAACATAATAGCAACACTCAGATAATTTTCGTAATATTTCACATAATACATCCATACTCTTAACAATCAAATTACTTACATTCAATCATGGAAAAATACCACCTAAGGTAATTAAACTAGCATGCATGCATAACCAAGCGACTCCTGCAAGTATTTCTTCCTAAAGTTCCAGGTGGTGACTTACCCGATTGACGCGTGTTCTTCGTTGAGCATTTCTACACCAGTAGAGTGTCCACAAATACTGAATTTTCTCATTTAAACCCTCACGCGCTCACACGCGCCTGGGAAGGAGCTACACGCGCACGGCCACGCGCGCGTACGGACGCGCATGAGGGAGGGGAGACGCGCGCTGAGGTGTTGCCACGTGGCGCCCCGATGAACGGTCAGCCGAGGTCGAGGTCGTCGGTTCGAAACCGGAAGGACGCGCTGGAAATTCGAATTCTTTTACGCTGACGCGTGGCAACGAGAAGCCGGGTCGGTGGTCCGGGTTGCGCGCGGGTCATCGGGTCGCGAACTCGAGTAGCGGGCCGCCGGCCATCGAATCCCGCCCGACGCGAAGTATTTCTTTGATTTTTTTTTCTTCTCCAATGGACGCTTGACACGTGGCCCTTCTCCTCCGGCGAAGCGCAGCCTCCTCCTTTCTCCTGCGATTTCCAGCATTCGATTACTTTGTTCCATTTTCTTTACATTTTCACATTTCGTTCTACCTAACTCGGATCAACATGGTTCTTTCACGAGATTTGTAGAGCGTATATTCATCTTTAGGCAGGTATTTTTCTTGTAATTTATTTCTAATCCCCGGGATAATTACCTTAGTCCGAAAATGGCAAGAAACATCAATACCTACCTCTTTGACGAACGCCGAAACTCCCATTTCCGATCTGAATCGATTACAACTTCCTTCTCAGGTTTTGAGCGTAATCCTCTGTAGATTAACATACTCAAATTTCAGGCTCTAACTCTTACTATATCTCAGAGATCTGAAGCAATTTCGAGAATCTGGATTCAAGAACTTTACCTTTAGATTTTTCCTCATTTCTTGATGGTTTTCGATGATCTAAAAGTTAAGAATGTTCTCTTCTAAGTTCTGTGAAGATTTCATGAAGAAGGCTCGGCCGGAACCGGACTCCTCGTGGCCGGAGCGGCGGCTACCTCCTTCTCTCTCTCTAGAACTTTCCTCCTCTCTCTATAATTTTCTTTCTCCCTATTTCTATTCCTTTCTTTCCGGCCGTTTTTCCTTCTCTTCCCTTTCTCTTTTTTTTTTTTTTTTTTTTTCATTTTTATTATTTTTGGGGA
>NW_019268570.1:842482-844557 GCF_002738365.1 Cucurbita moschata
TTAACTTCTTCTTTTATTTCAAATCATCTTTCTCTTGGGCTGCATCTCGGATTTTGGTCCCTAAAACCTTCAATAAAATTGAGAGAGATCGACTTTCAAGGTAAACTTAGATTTTAAACTTTCCATTGTAGTTCGGGTATTACAAATTCTCCCCTCCTTAAAAAAAACTTTCGTCCTCGAAAGTTGGCATCTCTTGGAAGAATTTGGGATAGACATTTCTCATATCTCTTCACGATCCCAGTTGCCTCTTCATCACAATGGGTATACCATGAGACTTTCACTAAGTGAACCACTCTGTTGCATAAGCACCTAGTGTCACGGTCTGACACAATAGAGACTGGCACCTCTTCAGGCATACTAAATCTTGATATATAATAGATCCTATCGATTTATTAGATATGTAGTCTCATGGAATGAAGTAAGTTATTTTAGTTGGTCTGTCCCCAACTACCCAGATATTGTTAAAATCCTGCTGTGTTCTTGGCAATCTCGAGATACATTTATGTAGCCATATCCCTTTTTAAAACAACACGAGAAGCATCCATCACTGAAACCTTGACCTCCGTACTTACATTTTCTCCTAATCCTGCACAACATTTCATAGCACCCATGAACGCTAAGCCAGTGTGCCATGGAGGGCTTGTTTGTCCATGAAAGATCCCTTCATGCCCACTGGAATGAATCTCCAAGCCATACGTTGATATCACTCCAAGTGAGAATGGTAACCCTGTAATGAAATTCTCAAAAGTCCCACTTTCATAGGCTGGAACAGCCAGCGAATATAGTGACTAGTATCCAATACCATTTAAGGGTTGTAATAATCATGTTTGGCGATGTCTCAAGGACCTTCACCTAGTAGCAGGTCAAACATCGACCTACAAAAACTGTTATGTCATTCTCCATCCCTGGCCACTGGTAAAATCTCTTCAAATTCTAATACATTTTCGTACTTCCTTTGAGGAACATGTAAGATATATCGTGAGGTCATAATCTTTTTCAAGATTCTCTCGTCTCGAGGAACTCAGAGAAGGACTTACCATAGTAAACCCCCATTAGAAGAGTTTGTATGCTTCACTGGTCTCTATTTCTATTTGATATCACACTTTGCTGAGTTGCTCGATTGGACTACTAAGTCATGTCTAACCTGATAATCATTCCCAAATTCTTCTTTAAAGGCTGCCTTGATTTGCTTCAACAGAAGCTCGTTGACCGTCACCGGTATCGCTCATCAAAATAAGAACTAGTTTGGGGTTCTTAGCCTTGACTTTTATTCAATGCCACAGCCCCATCCTGCGCTACTTTGAAGCCGTTGTTTCTAATCCCAATGGCTCCATCAGCAACAACACCTAACGAAGCGAACCAAAGTGAGAGTTTGTCACAGTAGAACCTTATAACACTACTGAACTCGTTCAAAAAAATCTCCTTAGGCCACCTTTTGAACTCAAGCTCAACAAAACTCCGGACCTGATTGTCCTTCTGCCAAAATGATAATCCTCAAACCGGTTCAAGTTAGATCATCCATCAGAAATCAAGCTAAGAAACTTCCCACTGAACTCAAAATAATCTAGTAGAAACAAAATCGAAAACAAAGCCATCTTCTTAGACTATGGCCGATGGATTACGCCCTTTTTTTTTTTTGCAACTAAGAGAAATTTATAGATGTCAATGAGATTGGTGTTTTGTAAAACAAAAATTGGGAGGATCCCATGCACAAGGCAAGTGAAAGATTTGCAAGAGAGTATTATTCAAAATTAGAATGAAGAAATTAAAAGAATAATGTTGAAGTTCATTGAAAGGGACCTTCTGCCTCTACTTCGCAGCCACAAGTAGAAGGTGGAGAGAAGTGTGGCGCTTGTGGATGCGTCCTTTGATTGCACCAAGTTTATGCCCTTTCCACGCTGGGCATCAAAATGGCGCCTAGTTTTCGCATCTCCACACTCTACAATTTTGTATATCCCATGGAAATTGCTACTTAAGCATTCTTGGGTGAGGGGTACGCAACTAACTATAATCGCCAAGTCCACCACGCAATGCCCATTGCCACTCTTTCGGAAATCAATTGATTGAAAGAACGT